>NW_016107774.1:639983-691929 GCF_001604975.1 Cebus imitator
AAAAAAAAAAAAAAAAAAAAAAAAAAAAAAAAAAACTAGCTCAAGATAAAAATAGATAATCTGAATAGCCCTACATCTAATAAATGTATTTAATTGTCAATTACACTTTTTTATAAAGAAAATTTCAAACCAAGAGGATTTCTTTGCTAAATTCTACCTTTTAATGAAGATTAAAGACACTGAAATTATAAAAATTCTATACAAATATTTTCTTAAAATGAAAGATAAATTAACAGACAAATATGCTATAATATATAATATCCCCCATGAAATAGATGCAAAGATTTTATTTATTAAGTCCCTTTTTCCACTTACAGAAAAAAAGGACAACTTGCTTCCATCACTTCTTTAATTTTACATAAACACACTCTTTGAGGCTGGAGCAAATCTGACTAATTTTCAATGTGAAAATAAAATATAAAAAATGTTCTTGGAGTTATATCTAAACAGAACTAATATCAGAATCATCAGAATCATCTTTTTTGGAAGAATCAGATATAATAAATTAATCTTCAGCCAACAACTGTTGGAGAACCATGTTAACATCACGTGTAGGAATGCTACATTGTCTAGGATTTGACATTTTGAACAATCAAGAATTACCATATTTTGTAAATGGAAATACTACTACTAAAAACGGAAAGCTATAAATAGAATGATGTCTTTTGTTTCCCAAGTCACTGTACTAGAGCAAGGTGGAAATAATAATAAAAGCGAGCTATTCTGTGCAACGTTCAGGGTAAATGCTGCATCTGTGAGCACTGCCAGTGAATATTCTCGGGGCAAATGGGAAAAGCGTTAAAATGCTAGCAAATAGAATCCAACAATATATAAAAAGTATAAACAGTCATAACATGTAGAATTTATCTCTAGGCTGTGATATTCTTTAACATTCAAAAATCAATCAAGGCAATTCACCAGATTAAAACACTTAAGAATAAAAATTGTAGGATCATCTGAATAGACACAACGTATATGGTAAATTTCACAACCCATAACTGACTACACAGCACAGCAAACTGTGACTACAATAGGACTTCCTCAACCTGATAAACAGTAACAATGAAAACCGCTATTTAAACGTGAAATACTGAATGTCATCCCTGCTGAGGTCAAGAATAAGACAAAGATGTCTGTCCTAAGCATGTCTGTTTAGCATTTTATTGGAAGCTCTAGTTAGTGCAATTAGGAAAGAAAAAGTAAATGATAGGCAACTTATTTACATATTATACTATAGTTTATGCAAAAATCCTTTTGAATGTCAATAGATAAATAATCAAACACACTACCTCACTAAAAAAACTTACTTTGTTAAGCCTTCAGAGTATGTGATCAATATTTGTTAAATGTTTGGTGAGTTTTTTTTAATTAGTAAACATTTTCTCTTATTGCAGCTTTAGGTTTACATAAAACTTGAACAGAATATGTAAAGAGTTTCCATAATACTCCTTATCTGCTTCACCTTAATATCCCTGACTATTAACACCTTGTGTTAATTGCTGCAATGCATTTTTACAGTAAATGATATTGATACATTATTAAGTCCATGGTTTACATGAGGGTTCACTCTTTTTATTGTACAGATGTATGGGGTTTACCAAATGTATGATGACATATAGCCAACATGATGTTATCTTACACAATAGTTTTATTGTTACTCATCCCTTCCCGACTGCCTGCTCCTGGCAATCACTGATCTTTCTCTGTCACTATAGTCTTGACTTTTCCAGAATGTCATGTAATTAGAACATTTCTGCACTAATCACCAGTGTCCTGTCAATGTTTTGGATCCTGATAATGGTGCCTCACGGTTGTTTTAATTTGTATGTCCTGATGACACAATGTTGAGCATTTCTTCATTTACTGTCATCTGTACATCTTTGTTGTGGTGTCTGTTCAGATTGATTGGCTACCACAATCAATTAAAAAAATCATTTGTATTTCTATATATTTAAGCAATTACCAACTGGAAATTTAAACTTAAAACCACTGACATTTACAATAGCATGAAAATAGTAAAGTGATACACCTGCTGAGAGACTACCAAGACGTGTATGCTGAAAACTTCAAAATGTCATGAAGATATGTTTTTTAAAAAAATAAGCCTTAAATATGTGGAGAGAGATACCTTGTTCATAGGGTAGAAGTTCATCTTCACTGTTGTTAAGATCTCAGTTCTTTCCAAATAGATCTATAGTTGATAAAATTTTATAAAGTTAACTATATATATATATATATATATATATATATAATGTGTATAATAGGCACAAAACTTTAAAATTAAGAACATAGGTGAAGTCCTTACACTATCTGACTTTAAGGCATTATAAAATTAAAATAAAGATGAGTTTGTTATATTGAAATTTTAAAACGACAAATGAATAAGTAAGACGAAATAGATAATCCAAAAATAGATCCATACATGTATGGTCAACTGATTTTCCTCAAAAGTGCAAGAGCAATTCAATAAGAAAAGGTAGTCATTTCAAAATATAGTGCTGGAATAACTAAATATTCATATGAGAAAAACACTCATCTGTGTTTCACATCATACGTAAAAATTAACAAATAATAATTCATAGTCATGAATGTAAAGTCTGAAAATATAAAACTTCTTGAAGAAAACAGGAGAAAATTTGTGTGCCTTTGAGTTATAAAAATTTTTTTTGGTGTAGCAGCAAAATCACAATTTATATCAGATAAAAACTCGGACTTTATCAAAATTAAGAACTTCTGATACTCTAAAGATACTGAAAAGAAAGCCACAGATTAGGATAACATTTCTGTAGGATATATATCTGATAAGGAATGTGTATAAGGAATATATAATAAATTCATATCAAAACTGAATGATTAGAAAACAACTCAATAAAAATTGGAAAATTCAAACTGATATGTGACAAAAGATGTACAGATGTCAAGAAAGCACATGGAAAGAGAATCAGCATCATCAGTCATTAGCAAAATGCAAATAAATCACATTGATTCACCACTACACAACAATCAGTAGGTATAAAATTGAAAACAAAATAGGAATATAAAGCAAAATGAAAAACTGACTATGCCAGGTATTGGTAAGGACGTGGAATTACTGTATAACCACCTCAGAGAACAATTTGACAGTTTGTTAAAAACTTAATCGTATAACTAATATATGATCCATCCATTTCATTCCTAAGAATTTACCCAGTGGAAATCAATGTGTATTTTATAAAGATATTTTAAGTACGTATTCAAAAAAGTTATATTTGGAAGAGCAATAACTAAAACGACCCCAATATCCAACAACAGAATAAATAAACAAACTGTAATGTATCTATATCATGGAATATTACTCAGAAATTAAAGTAAATGAAGTATTTATACATGGTCGGATCTTAAAATGTCAAGTCAAATAAACCAGACAAATCATATTATATTATTTATTAAAAATTCTGGAAAATTCAAAATTGTCTATACTGACAGAAAACAAATCAAACTTTGGATAGGGATCCCTAGATGTGGGAGAGATTTCAGTGGAGCACAAAAAGCATTTTTGGGGTGACAGTTACATTTATATTCTTGGTGGTGAAAATGATTTCACAGGAAATCATCATATATCAAAGCCTACCAAGTTCCTTACTTTAAATATGTTTATTTAAAGTAAACATATTTACTTTAAATATGTTGTGTACCAATGACAGTTCAATTAAAAAATTCATAGTGACATGGAATATTGCTCTTGGGCTTTCATAATTCATGAGCAGAGAAATCACATCTAAGGAAATCCTGTGGTCACTAACAATGTTTTGCATCTCATTCTGTTTATTTTCTGTAAGCAAATTCCTTTTGCTATGGAAAGGTATACAGCTTGCCCCTGATGTCTTAGTGTAACCACTTGGAGTGCCATGAAGATAAAACTTGTATGACTGAATTTATTTATTATTTGTTTTTATTGACTTGACAACATTTTACAAAACATTCACAAAATGTCAGAAACTACTGGAAACTGAAAAGATGGCCTGCCACTGAGTTTTCTACCTTTCCAAATCAATCATATTCTTTTAACATGGAAAATATTACTTGAAGGCTTTTTTGCAGCCAATACATGGATTGTTCTCAAAATAAAATGTCTGTAGTCCATATCCCCAAGCACTTGGGCAAAAATTATCTCTAAATTCTAAACCTAACAAAGCAGATTTTTATAGATTTGTGTAGATTCTCTTTCCCCCCAAATCTCTACCAGGGTGATCATGTATAATAAATAGTCCCTGAAGGCTAAATACAAGTTTCTCTAATCACTCTTTGGCAATATATATGTTTTCTATCTAAAATAGACTGTATCTTTTTTTTTTTTTTTTTTTTTTTTAATTTTTATTTGAGATGTTTTAAACTTGGACTTTGCCTTCAACAAACTGTTCCATTTGAAGTTACAGAAAGGTATTTGCTTTTGCTTCTTCTTAACCTTCTCACTTTAACATGGTGGTCAAGTTGGGGGATGTAGTACTTCCTTTAAGATTTTTCAATCTAGCAAGAAAGAATGAATCATATGTGTTTCTGCAGCAGGTCATCTGTGGTAATTATGGAGAGTGTCTCAGGAAGTACAGAATATTAGCTACAAACAGCAAAGCTCTCTAGTCCTACTCTTCAGAGATGAGTATTTTCTCAATAGGGCCAAACACTTTAGGCTTGCAGTATCCGTGGGAAGTGAAGCACCACTTTTGAGTCACACTCAGAGTAACTTTTCACAATATGGAATGAGCGTTGACTATCATAGTAGATAGAGATAGCACATATTGTTATATTGTTAAAAGTATTAATAGTAGAGAAGTTAGTACTTTTCATTTTTTGTAGAAGTGATCATAGTGGAATTTGTTATAAAACTCATGTGAATTCAACCACCAGATCAAGATTTTATATAGTTGGCGTAACACAGTTTTTTCTATCAAAAGGTTGGCTTGGGAATTTGTACTAACTGCTGACTACTTTGGTTACCTTGGAAAATTCACTTAATCACTAGAATGAATTTTTACACTACAAACCACTAAAACAACGGAGTTTTGTGAATCCTGCAAGAAAGGATAATGTGAAAGTATTTTGTAAACAACCAATAATAAGAAAAATGGCTGCTGTTAATGCCTATTATAGGATTATAGGCTGATTGAAAACTTAGTTCAGAATCTCTATGTGCTATGATTTAAGATGTTGGTCCCCTCCAAACTTCATGATGTAATCAATCTGGTCCCCAATGTTAAATGCGGGGCCCAATGGGAGGCATTTGGATCAAGGGGTGGATCCCTCATGAATAGAATAATGTCCTTCTCCCCCATGCCACAGGATGAGCGAGCTCTCACTCTACTAACTCCAGAGAGACAGCAGGTTATTAAAAAGATCCTGGCACTTCCCCCTCTCTGTTTCCCTCTCTTCTACTCTCCTGCCATGTAATCTACACACACTTGCTCCCCTTTGTCTTTTACCAGCAGTGGAAGCAGCCTGAGGCCTTCATCAGAAACAGATGCTCAATCTTTCACTATTCAGCCGTCCAGAATGGTGAGCCAAATATTGCTTTAAAAAAAAACAAAGTAATAATTACCCAATCTTGGGTATTTATTTATAGCAATAAAAATGAATGAATATGACGTGTATATTCTCTTTAGCATTTAAGCGATATTGCCTATACTTAGATGGGTAAATTTATAGTGAGAAAATCATTCAATCTCTGGACATTTTAAATCAATAGGGAACTCCTTATTCAGTTGTAATATTCTGTCTTCAGGTATCTTCTACTTTTGTGTAAGTCTCATTTAAAAATTATCATTCTCTATATTGTACAATAACATTTCATTATTAGAAGGTAGTTGCCAAGAGTCTACTCAGACCCTAGTCTCTGAGTCTTCATACTAAACATCCCCAGTCCTTTCAACCGCCCCTCGTAGGAATTGGGTCCCTTCATAAAGATGATGACTTGATCTTACTGTACAGTTCATTTATAAACAATATTGATGGAAAAGGGGGATAGGAAGGTGGGGTGTTTTCTGGCACCAATGACCAATTCTCCAAATGCCTACTGGGTGTCTGACAATTGAATTCAATTCTGCTACCTGGAGTATGCATCACACTCCACAGCTTTAAGGGCTCAGTCCCACAAGACTTCCCCCTCTTTACATGCCAAACACAAATCCTGAAGCCATCCATATTTCTCACAGACCAGCTATAAATTGGGAATTCCCAAATCTCCTACTCAGGTTGGCTAGTTTGTTAGCCCAGCTCACATAATTCAGGATGGGACTTTGCTCACATTTGTCAGGTTATTAAAAAAGATACAAATGCACCGCAAGTTGAGAAGGTACATTGGGCAAGGCTTGGTGAGAGCCTGACCTCAGGAGCTTGGCCCCTGTGGAGTCAGGGGCATTGCCCTTTTAGAACATGGGTGTATTTGCCAATTCTGAGGCTCTCCAATTATAATTTTTCAAAAGGGTTTTAGATCTCAGTCTCTAGACCCCTACTCCTCTTCCAAGAGGTTGGTGGGTGGGGCTGAATGTTCCAACCCCGAATCACATTGTGTCTCTTTTGACCAGTCTCATTCTAAGCCCATAAAGCCCCATTCTAAGTCAGTTCATTAGCATAAACTCATGTATAATAAAAAGGGACCTAGTATAAATTTAAAAAGACACACTTATTACTCAGAAATCCCAAAAGATTTAGGACCTCTGTGCCTGGGGCCAAGGAGGTGACCAAACCAATATATTTTTGCATTATACCACACAAGGGGAAAACTATGTGAGTTAACTTTCTAGTCCTCTGCTGATCTGACTTGTTTTGGCAGGAAGTTTTACACTTTGGACTATTTGGAATAAGATATGTGGGTGGGAGCCCTCAGCAATACTCATGCATAACCATTATGTTTCATCGGAGCTGTGGAAACTGAGATGCCATGAGATAAAAGTTGAAACCCTTAGTAAAAATAGAGTAAGTGGTTATTTAGTGTAATTAACATAGCACTCATCTGCCTCCACAACATTTGAGTAAGGAGAATTGTTCACATGCACCGGGGGAATTAGAGAGCTCTATTCAAGATTTTCTTTGGGAAAAAAAAAAAAGAAGCAGAAGTTTCTCACACCCATACAAACTTGAGCCAAGAGTATATCTAAAGGCAGAGTCAAGGTCCTCCTTCGAAATTAATTTTGGCTACTCCAAAGCGTTGATAAATCAATAGATGGAAGCATCAATTTTCTGACACTGGCTTTACAAAATCATTTGTAATACTCTTGGATATTATTTAGTGTTTTTTTTTTTCTATACAAATGGAAAAACTATGAGCCCAATACTTGTCATGAATTGCTTTAGGATGCAAAATGGTAGGTCCTAGGACGATAGTTCGAATTATTGGGCTCCCAACTCTTAGTATTTCCACTATGTACACCACCCAAGCTCTCACTGCTATGATTGCAGGGCTTGGTAGAAAACGCATGTTCTCGGATTCACAGCCAACTGTGTGTTTTAGTTTTCAGCTTCTATGTGTCACTGGGGTTTGAGTCTAATGAGTACTAGCTTGCTACCACACAAAGGAAGCCCATGACTTCTCACTGGCCATGGAAAACTGTCAACATATGGTTGAATTGTCACCATTTTAGACAAGCAGTTTTCTTTCCTAAAACTAGGGGAAATGTACAATATATATGTAGTTACCAAAATGAGGACCTTATGTTGCAATCCAGAAAAGTTAAATGTCTTCTTTAAACTATTTTCCACAAGCCCTTGCTCTGCTCTCCTCATTGATAAGGAAAGGAGTTGTAGCACCAGCATGAATATGTTGTCTGTGGAACCCTCCGCGGCTGTGTTAGCACTTCTTTGAACCTGTCACAGGGCTAAATTACTGAATTGTTGCAAGTCTTCTCTTTGTGCAACCTTTTCTGATAGAGCACCAATTCCTTTGAAATCTTTAAGTTGGAAAATAAATATGAGGTGCATTTTTTCAGGATGTAAATTTTTTTAATATAAAGCATTTTTTAATCTAGAGACTTCACCATCATATCAAGAAAAATATTCTGGGGCTGGGCACAGTGGCTCATGCCTGTAATCATAGCACTTTGGGAGGCTGAGGTGGGTAGATCACCTGAGGTCAGGATTTCGAGATCTGCCTGACCAACATGGAGAAACCCCATCTCTTCTAAAACAACAACAACAACAACAAATACAAAATTAAAGCATGTATAGACATATAACTGTCATCAATGAAAAAAAGCTACATTCATCAATCCTAATGAATGATATTATGCACCACCCATCCAAGAAATTCAGCATCAAAAAGTCCATTTGTTTCAAGTAAAAAAAAATCCATCTCATTCTACTTTTCATTCTTTTATTTATGTGTTCATATTTCTTAAATGATATGATTACTCTGGGACAGGTCATGATCTAGGTCTCTAATCTGCTAATACTCAGATCTTTTCTTATGCAATTCAGTACACCAAATTCTAGTGCGAGTAATATTTTGTCCTCATAAATGGCATTCTGAGGCCCAAGTACATAAAAATTGCATTTCTTAGAAAGCTTGCAAATAGTTCTTACCTCATCTTAAACACCACCTATTGCATATTATCTAGAACTACATTATAGAAACTTGGCTCTTCTCCTCATTTTACAGACAATTATCCTGTCTATCTGTCTTAGACTGGAACCTGATACAAGAACTTGGAAACAGGTAGTTTATTTGAGTTATGATTCCAGACAGGGAGCAGGAAAGTGAAATAAGAGAAGAGATAGAGTACATTGATGAGTGGCTTACCAGTCTAAACAACTTGAATTCAAAACCACAAGTGTCTCTATGAGAAACATTCAAGCTTTTCCAGCAAAGCCTGAAGAGACTGAGGTCATTTATCTATTGACTCCCATCTCCCAGTTGGTAGACATTGACCTGGCAGGTTTAGCTCTCCTATATTTTGAGTTGGACTTGCAGATCAGACCAAGCCTGTATGGCCAAAGCAAACATTGAAGCAAACTAATAGAGAGACGGAGATACTGTCGCCTTGCTGGTAACTATCCACTAGAGCTGCAGGTGAGCTCATTCAAAGACAGGGCAAGGAAACATGGATTGGAACAGACTGCCTGCTGCACTATCAATGTATGCTTATAATGAATGGCAATCGCTGGCTAGCTCTGTAGGTATAAGATATGTCATGCAAGAATAGAGAAGTGGAAGCTTTATAATTTTTCTGAAACAATACAATTCTCATGTTAAACTTAACAGCTTCTTATTTTTCTGGATGCTGCAGAGTTTGCATTGGAGCAAAAAATTGGACAGAGTGGACAGGTCCCAGGATTCTAATTCCAGGAGCACAGGCTTATTCACTTCGTAGAGCTGCTGCTCAGGTACACCACTAAAATTCCATCTGCGATGAGATAAGCTGAAACTTCTCTAGATCCTCCATATAATTAGTCTTTTAAGTCAGGTCTTTGTTGTTATCATTAGCTCATTAATATTTTTGTGCCCTGATTAATATTTTAGTGAGATTTTTGGGAAAGCCTTATTATATTCTGCCTATATTATAAATACATAGGCATAGGTATGTATTGTATATCTATGTCTTTCTCACCATATATATGTGTGTATATATATATATATATATATACACACACACACACACATACACATATATGCATAGATATATATACCTATATATATGCTCATATAGGCATATATAATAAACCAGAATCTCAACTCCATGGCCTTTGATTTTTGCAAAAGATTTCCATTGTCTTCCCATTAGATTTTAAATTTCAAGATTTAAAATTTTCATTAAAGGTTAATTTCTAAGAGGACAAAGATAGTGTGGTGTTGTTTTTTACATGCATATCACCTCCAATGCTTATCATACTGTTTGTTGTCAAGGACTATTTATGGTAATCTAATAGATTTTCTCTAGTCTTTATGAGATATTTACACACAAAACATGAGGCTGAGGCCATCTTGGGGATTCAACAGAGTAATCTGACTAGAGCAGAAATGTCCAAGAGCTTTCTTTTTTTTCTCATGTATTGAGCTACTCAACGTTTTTGCATATGTGTGTGTGTGTGTGTGTGTGTGTATATATATATATAATATAATCATATATGATATATGTTTTATACATATAATGTATGATCATATATGATATATGTTTTATATATAGAATATATAATCATATATGATATATATATATATAATGTGTGCATATATACATATATTTCCAGAATCATTTTTGCTGAGAAACAATAAATATTATTATGTGTATCAAGCAGAGCTGCTGTCCCACTACACTTTACCTTGTGGAGACTGGGGCATCTTTGCAGATCCAGGCCACCAGTGCTAGTGACAGGTCACCATGTCACTAGAACTGCCAGATCTGACAGATCCAGGGAGGACACCTGATCCAAGTGAGGCCAGTCAGATTCTATCTCCTTAGAACATGGAATTTTAATTGTATCACTTGACTTGTTCCTGTATCATGTTAGCAACAGTGTACTACAGAGACGCTTGCTTCTAATGGCCTTCTCCAATAGTTTTAAAAATTTTCAGGAGCCTGCCAATAATTTTATTTTGTTTTACTCACCCTTGCTCTTGTTTGTTTCAGTGTACATTTGTCTTTTGTTTAAACCTAATTTAGCCAATGTTGTTTGTTCTTACTTTCAATAAAAAACCTTCAACTACTGCAAAGAACTTTTTAATTTACAAAGTATTTTCACAGTTAATATTTACTTGATCCCAAATAAGCCATGAAAAAATGGCATTTTTAGTTACTGGTGAAGGTCAGGTCAAGATGCTGAGGGGATTACCAAAGGTCAAACAGAAACACTACATTCCTTCTGTCGTCATTTTTAGTTTCTTTGTTTGTTTGGTTTAACATGTCATTGCAACTGATAAGATGCAAAGGTCAAAACTAAGAAGTATCTGGAGATGTTTCCTTACCATTTCTTTTTTTTTTTTTTTTTTTTTATATGAGAAATTGAGCTTCAGAGAGGTAATAATTTTTCATTGGTCCCTGTCTTCTTCTGGTTATTGACTGAACTGACAAATCACAAGGCCACAGAGAGTGTAGAAATATCTTGTCTTTCTATACCAGGGAGAGAAAGCAGTGCTCTTTGGGCCGTTTTCTCTACTTTATGACAGAATTTACATTGGATAGTCTTTACTTAAAAGTCTTCCAGAAAATCTTTCTATTTTTGCCAATATGGATGAAACTTTAGGACATTATGCTAAAACAAATGAGCCAGTCATAGAAGAACAAATACTGCATGATTCCACATATATGAGGCATCCAAACTAGTCAAATTTATGGAAGCTGAAAATAGAATGGTGGTTACCAGGAGCTAAGAGGCGCATGAGGGAGGGGTTGCAAGGGGTTGAGAAGTTCCTATTTTATAGGTATAACATTCCAGGTAAGCAAGATTAAAAAGTCCCAGAGTATTGTTACCTTGTAACCATGTACAGCATGCTTACATGGTAATGATACTACACTGTAAATGACAAAGGTACCAAGAATACACATCAAGGAAAGACAGTTTCTTCAGTAAATGGTGCCAGGAAAATTGAATATCCACATGCAGAAGTATGAAATTAGATACCTATCTCTCACCATGTTAAAAAATCAAATCAAAATGGAGACTTAAATGTAGATTCCAAAACTATGAAACTGCTAGAAGGAAACATAGGCAAACTACTTGACAACATTGATCTGGACTAGGATTTTTTTTTTTTTTAATAAGGACCTCAAAAGCAAAAGCAACAAGACAAAAAATAGTTAAATAGGATTTCATCCTACTAAATAGTTTTTTCACAGTAAAGGACATGAGTATCAGAAGAAAGAGACAACCTGTATAAGAGGGGAAAATGTTTACAAACAAAACATCTAACAAAGGAGTTAATATCCAGAGTATATTAAAAAAATAAAACAACAGCAATAAAAACACACAAAAAAACAAAAAGATATGATTTAAAATGGGCAAAATGGCTTAATAGACATTTCTCAAAATAAGACATACAAAAGGCTAGCAGGTATATTAAAAACAAGCTCAGCATCACTAATTATCATGGAAATGCAAATCTCAATCTTAATGAGATACTTCACTTAAACTAGAAGTGCTGTTATCAAAAAATACTCAGGAAAGCAAGTGAATATGGAGAAAAGAGAACATTTGTGTACTCTTGGTGGATTTGAAAATTAGTATAGTCAATATAGAGGTTTCTCAAAAAATTAAAAATAGAACAAGATCCAGCAATGCCCACTAATGGGTATATATCTAAAGTAAATGAAGTTTGCCAAAAACATATCTGCCTCCCCATATTTATTTCAGCACCGTTTACAACAGCCACAATGGAGACTCAACCTAAGTGCCCGATAATGAATGGCCAAATAAAATGTGGTATATGTGTTTATTTAGATGCACACATACACAATGGAATACTATTTAGCCATAAAATGTATGAAATCCTGTCATATGTGACAACATGGATGAACCTGGAAGTCACAAAGTTATGTGAAATAGGCCAAACACAGAAAAATAAACATCATATGTGGAAGTTAGAAAATAAAGAAAAGTGATATCATGGATATAGAGAGTATAACAGTCATCACCAGAGACTGGATAAAGAAGGGGCAAATGGGAGGATAGGAAGAGGTGGGTCAACAGGTCCAAAGTTATGATAAGATAGAAGGAATAAGGTTTGGTGCTATATTTCACAATACAGTGACTATGCTTAACAGTAAGGTATTATATATTACTAAATGTCGAGAAGAGGAGCTTTTGAGTGCTCTCACCACAAAGAGGAGATAAATGCATGAGGCAATGGATATTCTAACTACCCTGATTTGATTATTGTACAACATATCAAAGTATCAAAGTATTAAATTATATCACATAAATATGTATAATTACATATCAGTTAAAAATTTTAAAAATTATTAGTAGGGTAGAATTCATATTATGTGTTCTTACCACAGTAAGTAAATAAATAATACACCAGTGGTTTGTCTTTATATATTTATGATGATACTGCTCCATTCAATTAACATCTCATACAGACACAAAAATAATGCAACAGTAAGGTATTGTATTAAAATTCCAGACATAGGCCTAAGAAATTCTGTTTGAAAAAGGAAAAACAATTCATTTTAAGGAATCAGATTTATCTCCAGCAATGGAGTATCAAGTTATGAAATTCTTAGAAGGAACTAACATTCTTAGCAAATGAAAGGAGTAATTAACAACATTTTTGGTGGTTTCTTTCCAATAATTTTCCTCTTAAACCAATTTATGAAATATGTGTCATGAATGGTAGAAAAAGTTCAAATGTTTCTGGTAAAAATTTAAGAAACTAAAAATTACATAGACACACCCTTTAAACAAAAGGCATCAATATTCAGTGCAGTTGATCACATATGATACCTCTTAGTGCACTGTGAGCTATATTCCAAAGATAAAAATGCATGTTTATAAATAATCAGTAAGCACTTTTTTAAGCTTTCTTCCAAAAACACTCTTGTAATAATACAACATTAAGGAGAAAAGACTGGCTTTTAGAAAAGAAGATTCTATTTGAACATTCAGGGACTAGAACAGATGCTAGACTTTATTTTCCTTGGGGTAGGATGGAAGCTCTGGGGTCAGTGACAGAAGGTTGGTCTCTCTTACACTTTTTCTTCCAGTTAACACTCATCCTCTTGATGTAGAACACAGGAGAAAAGATAGAAGAAAATTTAGAGACATATATGTGTCTTCAAATACAAGACAGGACACCCAAAAGTCATAAGGGAAAAAAACTGATACATTTGATTAAAAAACTTCATCCCACATTTAAGAATGCACAGCAAAAATACTTTAAAGTGAAAACAGAAATTTTAGACTACAGAAAATATTTCCCTCACATCAAATTTAAAAAAAATTAACATTTCTAATAATAATTACTTGCTACATTGATATGAGGAAAGTAAAGAAGTCAAGATAAAAATGAGAAAGGATATGAAGACAAAAAAGCACCGAAATAAATGTAAACTGTGTAAAAGTATAAGAAAGAAAGCTCGACCTCAAATAGCTAAAGAAATGCAAAATATGAAATTGATTAAAATTTTCCAGTCTTTTTATTCAGATTGAACATACTCAGAGTCTTTACCTCTTCATTATATGACATGATTTCTTGTATGTCCTTCATATACCCTTATGCGCTTATATGAATCTGCCCTAGTTTACCGAAGTCCAGCAATATTTGGACCTTGAAGAATAAATTTTGGCCACGATATCCCTACAGGACCTGAAATATTTTCTTTTCAATCTCATCTTAATCTAATATCTACTTTTGTCTTTCTGATACCATCTAACAATTTTTTAATGATATCTCAGGACATTATTTTTTCTTAGTATGCAAAAAATGTCTCAGTATTCTATCCTCTACCTGTAATGGTCTTTACTGTCTTTTCTCCCAGCTAATCCACCCATGACTTCAAATGCAACCTCATGATTTAGGTAAAATATTACTCTTGGGTGTTCAAATCACCTGGCATTTCTTCCCCATAGTAATGTGTACACTTTTAATTAAATAACGAATTACTTGCATATCAAACCATGAAGAGAGGTTATCTTTTAAAAGGGATAGATCAGTAAATAGTATTGATAATTTGGTTTTATTTGAATATTTTCAATGAAAATACATTTGTCAATTATAGAAACAGTTTTATTTTATGCAACTCATTTTCTGACATAAAAGTTTAAACTCCCACTAACATAATGCACTATGAGTTCTTGGATTATTATCTATTGTTTACCTTTGTGTTTCTAGGATTTAGTATGTACTCCTGCATGCAGTAAATGCTCAGCAGGTATTTATTGACTCTAACACCAGAAGCCTATTTTGCTGTAAACAACGCAGTGTAGAGTGAAATGATCATCTCATTTTGAGATCCATGCTTTTTCTATTGTTAGAACACAAAATAGGCTTTATTCTATGATAGCTACATCCAACTGCTGATTTATTTGCATTTCCATTTGAGTAAATTCTTAGGACTTTTGACATGTCTATACTGTGTTTTCTTGAAATAGAATAGGCTCTGTAAACTCAAATAGAGAATGTTTATTCTCTTAGCAAATATTAATGGAATAATCCCAATGTTTCAGAACCTGTACTAGGTGCTGGGAATGTGGAATAATTGAAACAAACTGACCTCATTTAAGAACTCTCATTTTACTTTCATTCTACAGGAGGACCTGTAGATTAAAAATAAAATAAAATAAAATAAAAAATTTATACCTATCTTATGTTCTTTTTTGTTTTTTTGAGTACTGTGCTTTTTTGTAGTGAATCAAAAAAGGACTAAGGTGATCCACTTGGATTTTAACGTACAAGTGAAAAATAAAAATGTGCTGGGTTACCAGCCAGTCACATTGCAGTTGGTGTCCTGTCACTGAATGTGACCTTGGGACAATCCATTCACCTCTGTGAGTACTGGGAATACATTTATCTCCAATATGTTGTACTTTTTTGTGGCTATGAAACTCATTCTGAAGACACAACATAGAAAGGTGCATCTGCGGTTAATCTCATGATAAAACAATCCATGTGTTAAAACTAAGCACCTATCTTTTATTTTTATGACTTATACATACAATAAAGATATGAATGAGGTCTCAAAAAACAGAAGAAAGGATTGAAGCTATAAAACTTGCCAACTACCTTGACCTTTGCCCAGTGGAACAGATTTTAGACTCCTGACCACAAGAATGGTGAGATAATGAACTTGCATTGCTTTAATCATTAAGTTTGTGATAACTTGCCATAGAGGACATAGGAAACTCATACAATATATGAAGAAAACATTCCAAGGATTCACAGAAACCTGTCACTTCCTAGAGCTGTCAATTTGGCTGGGTATCTTACTACTTTGAGTTTTGCTTTCCTTATTTGCAAAATATGCATCCTATTAATGCTGTGTACCTCAAAAAACTATGTTGAGGATTCAAAGAGGTTTTGTCTGTGCATCATTAACCTACACATGATAGGTATCTGTTAGTAGTATCCCTGACATAATTCTACAGGACAACTTTTCTAAAACTCATTGGTAACTTTCTGCTGTGTGCCCATGGTAGAGGGAAGGTGAGTTTGATCATATCCCATCCACTAACACACACAAAAAATACACTCTGCAGTTCCCAGGGCGATGGCAGAGCCCTCTCATCAGTAGGGGTGCCATAGTGAGCCTCCAGGGAATCTATCACCCATTGCCTGGGAAAGCAGCCAGGTAGAGTTGGAACCAGCATATAAATCCCACTATTGTCTAAAACTTTCATTGAAGTTTTTCTTTTTTATATCGTTCCAGTTCCTGTACTAGGAACTGGCATTGTTATAGTGAGTAAGGCAGATATCTTGCTGCTGGGAATTAGATAATCAGGTGAAACCCACAAGTCAATACAATTGTGCACCACATAATGAACTTTCAGTCAATGACAGACCACATAAAGGACAGTGGTCCCATAAAATTATAATGGGGTTGAATGATTCCTATCACCTAGTGACACTGTGGCTACCTTAGCGTCTAACACAACACATTACTCATATGTTTGTGGTGATACAGGTGCAAACAAACTTGTACTGCCAGTCATATAAAATTCAGTATATAACAATCTTGCATGTTCTTCACATATACCCCCAATCCTAAAATGCAATAAAAAAATCCTGCAATAAAAAAAATTGTATATAGTACACGATACTTAGTAATGATGATAAACAACCATGTTACTGATTTATGTATTTACTATAATTTCATTGTTATTTAGAGTGTACTCCTACTTATTTTAAAAAGTTAACTGTAAAACAGCCTCAGGCAGATCCTTCAGCAGAAGTACTGTTATCATATTTAGTACTGTACTAAATATCTACTCTTGTGTTACAGTTGTATTTAGCACAGTATTGTACTAAAGGTACTGTTATCATACCTTCTCCTGGAGGACCTTCCTGAGGCTGTTTTACAGAGAAAGAAATGTACAAAATTGGATCAGAATAACTGAGCACCAATACTAACAGGAAATAACAGCTCCGTGCATGTTATTGCCCCTGAAAGCATTCCAGCGGAACAGATGCGGAGATGGATGAGTGTAATATGTATGATCTTGACCCTACACAGACTTGGTATGTTTGTCTTAGATTTTATGAATCTAATATATATTTTTAGTAAATATATATATATATATTGTAAAATAAAAAGCTTATATAGTATGTAAAGAAAGAAAATATTTTTGTTCAGCTGTACAATACGTTTGTGTTTTGAGTGAAATGTTATTACAAAAGAGTTGAAAAGATTAAAAAAAAGTTTGTGAAGTAAAAACAGTTACAGTAGCTAAGGTTAATTTGTTATTGAGGAAATAGCTTTGACAATAAATTTAGTGTAGCCTAAGTGTTCTGTGTGTATAAAGTCTGCAGTAGTCTATAGCAGTACCCTAGGACTTCACATTCACGCACCACTCCCTGACTCACCCAGAGCAACTTCCAGTTCTGTAAGCCCCATTCATGGTAAGTGCCCTATCCAGGTATACCATTTTTATCTTTTATAGTGTATTTTTATTGTACCTTTTCTATGTTTAGCTATGTTTACATACACAAATATCTATCATTGTATTACAGCTGTATTTAGTACAGTATTTAGTAATGTACTAAATACTATTGTATTACGGTTGTATTAGCACAGTATTTAGTACAGTAACATGCAATACAGGTTTATATCCTCTAGGCAATAGGCTATACAAGATAGGTGTATGTAAGTACATTCTATGATTTTCACACAATTAAAAATTGTCTAACGGCACATTTTTCTGATCATATTACTGCTGTTAGGTGGCAAGCGATGCCTGGCTGTAGGTAAATATTCTGTAAATTTCTGTAATAATTCACTGCACTTCTGTGCCTCACTTTTCACACTTAAAAGATGAAGCTAATAGGTGAAGGACCTTTTGAGGTGACACATGTAAAATCATCAGAGCAGTATTTGACACATAATAAATGCTAGGTTAGTGTTTGTTATTGTTGATGTTGTTGTGTGCTATGATTAGTCCCAGTGAAATATAAATCTGGGGCTCTATGGAAGCGCTAAGACAAAAAAATCCAATCCCATCTTGGAGTATCAGGAAAGGTTCCAGAGAAATAAATGTACAAAATTGGATCAGAAGAACTAAGTGCTCATTAGTATGGTAAAGAATGTTAGGAAAATGAGGAGAGGCAGAAAGGAATAACACTTACAAAGTATAGGGCTACGTGTCTATGTGCCGTGTTTACATATGTACGTGTGCATGTGTATGTGTGAGAGAGAGAGAAAGACAAGACAGGAGTGTGCGCTTGATTGGTTTAAAGTACTGCTAAATTTGTTTGAAATACCTCAGGTAACTCTAAAACCTTCTACCATGAAGGGCGGCTTCTTTTGCACATGGATGGACCATCCATTTTTAAATGGATTATAACGAATATCAGTACCAAAGCCATTGGCCTCAAGGGACTCTGAATCTCTAGAACATTCTGGAAACTTGTATTATTTTTGTGCCCTCAACCTGATCCCGCACTCTTTGGTGGTATATAAAGTTCCACTTACAGTCACCTGTATTTTTATTGCCATGTCTTCAGTTATAGGAGTGACTGCATCACATGACTAAGTGCAGGTGCAGCGATTGGAGGAGAATGACGCCCACTATCAGTGCTCAGAAACCAAGTTTCTAGGGGCTGTGAACGTTGCTATGACAGAACAGGATGAAGGGTGTTTTAGGTTGTGTTCCCCAAGGACAAAGACGGAGATTTGCAAGCAGGGTGTTTATTGGGGCATGCTCCCTAGATCAATATCTGTATAGAAGTGAAATGGGCAGAAATGAGCAGAGAGAGAAGGTGTGCCATGATGCACTTGCAGCAGCACCTCAACTCGTGCCCTGTGGCACGCTAGGGCTGAGATCACCCTGCAGAGATGCTCTGCATTTAGACCAGCGAGTGGTCCCTATGCCTACATCTGCAGTCATGGGAGGAGGCTCTCTTGAGAAAAAAGTGTGCATTTTGGGTGAGGAAACTTCCTTTAATGGATGGTAATTCTTAGGGATAAGCCCTACTCTTGTAATGACAGCCATATTGAAACGTATTCAAAAGAGAAAAATATCCTAAGTGACTCAGAGGGTGTTTATGGAAGCTGTCTTAAGTAAGCAAAGAGTTGTCTTTTATAAGAAAAATTGATTTTGTTTACTTTGGCCCAAGAAGTTAAGGGTAGTAAAAGTGAACAGACAATTCAGAAAAATGTATCTGAGATCTCCGTCTAGAACTTTCACTTAATCTGAATATTCCCTAAGAAAACATGGTCTGCCAAAAAACAGTGAACCATAGTGAATACTTTAATCAAAAACCTCATCAGCTGTATTCTGTAGATGTGACACAGAGGCAACAAATATAATCAGGATGAATTTAATCATGATAAAATTTGAGGCAGTTGGAAGTCTCCGAATCTTAAGACCAGTTTAATAAATAAGAGACAGTTTTTAGAGAACAAAGGAAAGTCATGTTCATAAATGTTCAAATTGCAGATTCGTCTGCTGAGCTCTGAGCATTAGATAAGTGGTCCTTTAGCAATTTGGACTCTAATATAATAGCTGCTTTAAAAGAGAACTGAGATACACAAGTTAATGGAAACCTTTGGGAAAGTTATTTTTTTTATTTAGTTTATGAAAATAATCTCCTTTATGAATAAGCCATAAATATCATTAAGAAGTGTTGGAAATATTATGGCCCTTTCTAATACTTAATTTTTAAAATCATTACTATGAATTGGTATAAGGTTAAAATTATGTATATAATTTCATAGTTTTTGTTTTTTCCAAAATCCATTCAAATCAAACACTTAATTATAATATATAAGAAAACGTATTTTTTATTTCTCTTATTAGCATATTTATTTTAATGGACTTTTTATTGTTTTTATTAGATAAAAAACTTCTATATTTGCGAGAAAAACAGAGATGTTATAGTAGGAGGAAAAGTTAAAGTAGAGCCAGAGGTGAAATCCCAAGATGACTTCAACAATTGACCCTAGAGAATTATATTGATTTGATTAAAAGCTGTAGAGCGCTTCAATGTTTTATTTAGGGGGAATGTCAGGCTTTCTTGATTTCTCACTCTAAATTAATCATTTTGAGTTATAATAGGTAATCATTGAAATCATTAACTCTCTTTATGCCTTTAGGAGTTGGGTTCTTAAGTGGTCTGTGATATACAGAGATGGAATTGAGGAGGTTTACCAGGGAGAAAAAAACAAACAAACAAACATAGTTTTTGTAAGAAAGACATAGGGGACCTGTTCTGGATACATGAGATGAAACTATGTTATAACATTGCCTCAGGAGATGGAAGCCATAGGTGAGTGTATTCTCAATCAGCTGGCTGAACAGAGTCTTTGCTGGAGATAAGGGAAACTTCTGGGTACTGTATACACTTTTTTGTATTTTTAAGACTTTTTTATAGGCCCTGCAAAGCAGCCCATTTCCACTTTCAAACAGGATAAATTAAAGTTCAACATGATGAAAATAATACATGTCTAAAATTCCTTATCTAAAATTCCTAGGGCCAAATGGGTTTTGGAATGAAGACTTTTGAGGATTCAGAAAGATTATATGGAACATAGAGTACATATTAGGTAACTCACCCAGTGCGGTCGAGAGCATCACCCTATAATGGAACATATGGATATCTAAATGGCAATACATAGAGATATTCCTAATGAGTGGGAAAATAGACTATAAATAACCTTCTTGCCGGTTTTGCTGCATAACAAAGTCCCACAAAACTCAGCAGCTTAAAACAAAAATACTTTAACAATTTTATTGTATCTGTTGCATATGCTGCATAGATGATAGTTTGAGTTCAGTTTGATATCCAGTTGTATCCAGTTTACAAATGGTGTGGTTCAGGGGATTCAAGACATCTACTTCATGTGTCTGGTGCCTCGTCAGTGTGATGAGAAGACTGGTTTCATTTGGTCAACCAGAGCACCTCTATGAGTCCCGTCTGCATAAGTGATCTAAGCTTGTTAAGACTTCTTACATGGTATTTCAGGAATCTGAGAAAGATTGTTGGTAGAAGCGGCAAGCGCTCTTATCACCTAGATCCTTATTTGTTCAACTCTCTTGGTCAGGCAAGTTACTAAGGGCGGATCGGTATAAAATGGAGGGAAATGATTTCTTACCTATCAATGGGAAGAGTACCAAAAATTTTGTGTCCATCTATATTTTACCAGAGTCTACCCTCTGGACACGCATTATTTCTTTTCCTCAACATGAACAATTGACTTATTCCCCCCTCCAATTTAACTAAACTCTCATCTTATTATGCCATCGAAGTGTAAGAGCCTTGTCATTTAAATCAGATACCATCCATATGTGGATGAGGCTTCCCTGGTGCAGCTCCTCAGGTAAAGTCATTGAGTATAGTTCCTTTCATTTTAAAGACTCACCAACTAAAGAGACATGTATCTGCCCCCAACACAACTAATACACAGTGGTAATCCAAGGATAGAAGAATTGTAATAGACAGTACTATTCAAAATGTGATAAAAGGTAAAACACAAAGCTGACACTGGTCCATAACAATTATGAAACTCAGGATATATTGCCAGCCCCTTCATTAAAACCCAGTTCTGCTCCTTGGGATTCCTTCTGTGGGTCTCGGCTCAGTTCTCCAGGGCTTTGATTCAGCCCTCTGTGTCACCTCTCCATTCACATAAGAAACGTCCCACGTCTGTAGTTAAGCAGCCTTACCACCTTATGTCCTCCCAATAGAAGTTCTGAGGTTCTGAATGTTTTGTGGTATTTTGTTTTGTTTAATGGTGAAACTTTTATGCCGTCTTCGGTCCAAGCTGATCATGCTTTCACCAATACAATATTCAAGAAAATTGCAGTCTTTCTCTAAATCTTGTTGAGATTAACTCTACTGGACAAAATCCATACCCGATGATTTCTTTGTGATAGACCTCTCTATGGCTTACCTGAAAATCAGAACGCTGTGGGACAATGGTTTCAAGAGTCTTAGAAACCTATCTGTCTAGTAGACAGGGTGTATATGGCACACTTTCAGATCTGTCTGAAGTTTGATAAAGGACCTTATAGCTATAGACTTTAGATTGGGGGTGGCAAACTATAGCCCATAGGCCAAATTCAGCCAGTCACATGTTTTTGGAAATAAAATTCTATTAATACAGTTGTCCCTTGGTATCCATGGAGATTGGTTCTAGGGTGCACCACAAATACCAATATCTAAGGACTCTTCTATAAAATGGCATAGTATTTGCATATAACCTACCCATATCTTCCTGTATATTTTAAATCATCTCTAGGTTACTTATAATATACAATATGTACATGCTACATAAATAATGGTTATACTGTATTTTTTATTTGTAATATGTTATTGTTTTTTATTTGTATTTTTATTGTTGTACTACTTTTGGTGCATTTTTTATTCAAATATTTTCAATCTATGGTAGGTTGAATCCAAAGATGAGGAGTCCGTGGACACTGAGGGCCAAATATATATCCATGTTCATTCAATTTCCCATTATCATAGATGCTTTCACATCAAAATTTGCAACTTTGAAAATACTTAGCTTTGAAATTTTAATGTGAAAGCTCAAAATCTATACTCTGGATTTATATTTAAAAAGAAGTTCAGGCAGGGCACAGTGGCTCACTCCTGTAATCCCAGCACTTTGGGAGGCCAAGGCAGGCAGATCACCTGAGGTCAAGAGTTTGAGATCAGCCTGGCCAAAATGGTAAAACCCCATCTCAATTAAAAATACAAAATTCAGCCGGGCATAGTGGTGTGCACCTGTAATTCCAGCTACTTGGAAGGCTGAAGCAGGAGAGTCACTTGAACTCAGGAGCTGGAGGTTGCAGTGAGCCAAGATCATGCCAGTACACTACAGCCTAGGTGACAGAAAAAGACTCTCTTAAAAAAAAAAAAAAGTTCATCAATACTTGTTTTAGATTGTCTTAATCCTGAGTTTTTGGCAATCTAGAGAATCTAGGTATAATAATGAGATTTATTTTCTAAACACAAATTGTTTTATATTTATTTTCTATTTTTGCTTTAAAATAAAAGAGCTTTTTTTAAAGAAAATATTTTTCTTCATCCAGATCTTGTCATATCTGGCTAAAAATATAAAAACTAAACAGAAAACACAAAAGAATGAACACAACCTATTCACACTGTCAAGATAAATAGAAACCTTTTTAGCTAGATCTACCAGTTAATTAGGTATAACTTCTATTTTCCACAGAACCGCAGTGAACAATGTCACTGAATTCCAACTTTCACGTAATGAGGGCTGTTTTACCAGTAATAAAATTTCCTTCTCATGCTTCCAGGGATACCAAATCTCTTTGAGTCTCTTCTGCTTTCATTAGAACTGTCCAACAAAGCACACATTATTTTTAAAAAGTAGGAGACACGATTTACCACAGATCACACAGAAGCTAGTGGATAATCAAATACTAGAAAATTGAGAAATAATAGACACTGGAAAGTTGGAAGAAGTGAGAGGGTGGGAGTAGGGTGAGGAAAGAGAAATTAGTTAATGAGTACAGTGTACATTGTTCAAGTGATAGTAATACTAAGATCCCAGACTTCACCACGAAGCAACATATCCATGGAAAAAATTGCACTTGTACCCTTTAAATTTACACAAAAAAAGAGAAATACTGAGTTTCAATCTAAAACTCTTTATAGATTATAGCAATGCCTCTATTTTGTTGCAATTATTACTACTACTGCCACTATTTTCTTAACTATTATTGGCTTATTTGCTCTCCTTTCTGCAAAATCCTTATTCCTACCTAGACTCAAATATTAGCCATAGCCAATCAGTGCTCCATAAATTGGATGATAAGGCAGGAAAATTATGAAGATTAAAGCAGGGGTTTCAGAGAGAAAATTGAGGAGCGAATTGACTCTCCATCATGAAATGAAAAAGAAAAAGAAAACCATTAGTTAAAACTTTTCAATCCATGGGAGATTCTGATGGCCATTCCTCTCAAATGCACTCATTTTAACCTCAAATTCCTGCTAGGAAGATAGACCCTGCAAAGATTCAGAATGCACCTCAGAGAAATGAACTCACTCTGTACCCTCATTAGTCCAATGATCCAGAAAGTCAAAGGTCTGTGGTTCTGACATTTGACTGATAAGAATAATGTGCTGGGTATTTCCAACTGTGCTAACATGTTGATATTCGACTTTTTAAAGAAAAACACACAAAATATTTTTCTTTTCTTAAAGGGAAAAGCAAACAGCTGTTTCCTGGTCTGCTAAAAGAAATTATAGTATTTCCCATTACCACCACATACTTTATGGATCTGGGTTATTTATTGACCCACAAAATCTCAGTTCAGATGCGGCATATGGCTGCTCAATGAAGTCTTACATTTTACACAATTTTCCACCTGGACTTGCTAGAGAATACAAATCTAGACTTAACATAAATGCCAACTACTCCTCTATGTCAGAGTAATTTATTTTCAAACACTTGTAAAACTGTTAGGCTACCACGATCCTCTAAATTAGGTTAACAACACTGCCCCAACCCCCACTTTCCATGCTACCTTTATCCCAATATGAATTCTAGCAGTAACTTGCAATTCTAGTGGAGAGTGAAAGTGAGAAATATGTGATTAAAAGCAGGGAGTGTTGTGTAGAAAAGGCAACAGTATCTTAATTCCTGAGTCTTGTTCTTACCTGTCTTCAACCTTTCACTGCTGAGCTCACTTCTGTTGGGCTATATGTGCAATGCTGCCTAGATCCCTTTTTGCCTTTTCTTTGCAGGGGAGTTCTAAAGAGTCGTAGGAGGTTTGCCCATGGCTTCAGAATCTGTGGACTGGTTATAAGCCTAACATAAAATAAGCACACACAATTCAATTGATTAAAATGAATGCTCAGGTGTTTGTACCTGACCAGCTTTCTATTCTGTTTAATAGTCTATCCTAACTAGAGTGAAAGCTTCATTAGGTCAGAAATACGTCTATATTGCTTATTACCATAGCCACAGTGCTTAGCACATGGCTTACTATATAAAGGTCACTAATATGTGAAATAAACTGAACAGAAGTGCTATTTTTTTAAAAGTAATGCCACAATAAGGCATTCACTTCCTTTCCCAGTTTTGTATTTTCCTCTCTATTACTGAATACCTGATTTTAAGCATTGACCTGTAGCTTGCACACAACTGATGGCTTTCCAGCCCCTGATTCTCATCTCGAATAGATATTTACATATTGTTCTGTCTTCCTGCAACAGAAGATACCACACGTTCACTGTATCTGTCCAGCTCAATACCTGTAAGACCAAGTGCTTTCCTGATGTGACTCAGTGCTTACCTCTTGGGACTACTATTCCACTACCTATCCCTTTTCCTGTCATCAGCTATTTAAATCTATGCCAGTCACTCTCATTTACCTCTTGGTGAACTCCAGATCTCAGGGACTTGCAAAGTTTCTCTGCCTCCCCTAACTCACCCTTTGCCAGGAGTCCATGTAAAATGTTAGGGTACTTGCAAAACACCCCTATTAGTTTTCACATGGAATGTTATAAGTCACTTACTGGATACTACCCCAAAGTAGAAGAAAATTAGTGTGATATAATCATCTAATAACAAAAATCTCACAACAAAATGGATCCGTAAGCCCTGTTAATGACATTTGTTAGCTGAGTGATCTTGGATTGTGTTAGTTTACTTAAGTATACATTCCTCAAAAGAAAGAATGAAAATGATAATAATATATTGTTTGAACATGAAATGACTCAGTATGTATAAAAGTGCCTAAGCACTTTTAAGTGCCTGACACAGAATTACCACACAATATATTTAATTGACACTAAAACTTATAAAGCACATATTTCTATTTAACAAATATTAGTTGTATGAACTACCAATTATATTTCAGAAAATTCATCAGGCATTTAAGCAGCAGATAATTTTACTTATATCACTAGCCCCTTTAAGTTCCATAATAATATTAACATTATGCCCTTTTAGTCCCATTTTGCAGTTGAAGAGATTGTAGGTCACAGATTATTCACACATAATGAACAAGCAGAAAAACTAGAATTTAAACCATATTCTTTTGTCATATATCCAGAGGCATCCAATCAAAAAATCTTCCATCAAAATTCTCCCACAGTCATTACCCTGTTTCCCTAGCTTGGGGGAATGTTTTCAAAAATAGAATAAAGTATATAAGCATCATTTATATTTAAACTATTAAAAATGTCAGGATAATTATAATTTCATTTATTGTTGTGAAAAATAATACAGAGCGATACCATGCACAGTTTATCCAGCCTTACCCCATGGAGAAAGTTGCAAAGCTATAGTACAATGTCAAAACCAGGATATTGACCATTGATACAATTAGATCGCGTTTTTCTTCTTCTACACAAGATTTTCTCATGTTGTTCTTTCATAGCAATACCCACATCACTCACAGCCCACATTATCTTTAACTCCTAGGAAATACAAATATTCTTCCATCTCTATAATTTTATCATTTCAATAATGTTACATAAATTGATTCATACAGTGTGTAACATTTTGAGATTGTGTTTTTATGTTTTACAATCAAATTTGTCTGAATATCCAAGTTATTGCATATATTAATAGTTAATTCATTTTTATTCATGAATACTATTTATGAATAGTATTCACCGAGGTGTAGGTATCACGGTTAACCATTCACCCCTGAAAGGATACCTGGGTTATTTCAAATCTGGATCTGTTATGAATTGTGAACATTAATGCACAAGTTTTTGTGTAAAAATAAGTTTTCATTTTTCTTTGGTAAACATCCAGGAGTGGAATTGCTGGTTGTATGATAATTTCATGTTCATTTTTGGTAAGAAACAGGCAAACTATTTTCCAGAGTAGCCGTTCCATTTCATTTCCCCATTAGCCACACATCTGTGATCTAGTTTCTCCATATCCTTGCAATCACTGATGTTGTTGCTATTTTTTTAATTGTTAGCTGTTCTGATAGGTTTGTAGTAATAGCTAATGTTTTTAATTTGTATTTTTCCAATGTCTAGTGATTGAACACCTTCATGGGTTTATTGGCCATCTAGGCTCTTTGGTGAAGTCTCATTTCACATATTTTTTGTATTTTCAAACAAGATTTTTTTTTAGTGTTGTCAGAGATCTTTCATATACTACATACAAGTAGGGTACGTGGTTTGCAAATATTTTCTACCTGTCTATACGTTATGCTTTTGTCCTCAACAGTAGCAGATCATTTGCAGAGCAAACGTTTTTGCTTTTGATGAGGTCTAATTTATCAATGCTTTATGCTATTGGTCAAAGTTTTCCTGCCAGCCTTAAAAACTTTTTACCTAATATTCCAACTTGAAGATTTTAATTTTGTATTCTCTGAAACTTTTATTTTTTTACACGTTACATTGACATCTCTGATCCATTTTGAATTAATATTTACATAAGTTGTGAGGGTTTAGTCAAGGGTATATTTTCTCCCAAGTGGTCCAGCACCATTTGTTTAAAAGACTGTTCTTCCTAAATTGGATTAATTTCTCATGTTTTCAAAATTCAGCCGGACACATTTGTAAGGGTTTGTTTCTGGATTCTGCCTATATCTATCCTCCTACTGGTACCAATAGTTTGGATTACTAGCTATGTAATAAATCTTGAAACCTGGTAAATTTTCCCCCCACTGTGTTCTTTTTCAGAATTGTTATGAGCCTTCTCATTTCTTTGCCATTCATGTAAATTTTAGAATAATCTTGTCCATATTTATACAGTCTTGCTTGCATTTCAACAGGAAATGTGTTAAACCTATATATCAATTGAAGAAAAATTGATATCTTTACTGTTATGACTTCCAAGCTATTTAAACAATGTGTCTTTGTTTCTTTAGTTCTACATTTATTTATTTATCTGCATTTCGTAGTTTTTACATATAAGCTCTAAATATGTGTTATTAGATTTCCACCTAAGTATTTCATTTTTCCAGTGATTTTTAAATGGTATTGTATTTTCAATGTTGGTGACCGGTGTTCATTACTATCTTATATATATATATATATATATATATATATATATATATATATATCTTGGTTTTTGTACATTGATCCCATGTCCTGTTAACTTATTGAATTCACTTATTAATTCTACATGTTATTTTCTCTATTGCTTGGTATTTTTTATGTACACAATCATGTCATCTGCAAATAGAAACAATTTTATTGCTTTCAACTGTAAATGTTTGATTTCCCTTTCTTGTGTTTTACTGGCTAGAACTTCCAGTATTATGCTGAGAAAGAAAAAAGAAAATGTCTTTTCCTGGTCCATGATCTTAGGGAAAAACATTATTTCTTTCACTAGTAAACTCTGTGTTATCTTTCATTTTTATGGAGATGTAGTGGTTCCCTGTTACTCCCCCTTTTCTGAGAAATACTTTTAGAAATGGATATTGAATGTTGTCAAATGTTTTTTTTCTGTATCAGTTGACATGATCTTGTTATCTTTTTATTATTTTTCAAATATTGACTTAACAAGGGAGTTAAGATGTAAGACTTAACTCCCTTGGTGATTTCATATAATTATTTTTACATATTAATTAAATATATTTACTAATGTATTTAATACTACCTTTAACTATGCATAGCCAAAATATTATCATTAATACCTAATATATAAAATTATTGAGATTGCTTACATTTGTATACATGCTTATATGTTAGGGTTTAATCTTTTTTGTTGTTATTTTTTCTGGGCTAGCTGGCTTTCCTTTTTTATTTCTTTGTCATCCTTTGGGTCACTTGAACTTTTAAAATAAATTTTATGTTGATTTATTGATAGCATTTTTGAGTACATCCCTTTGTGTAGTATTTTTTAAAAGCAACTACACTTTATAATTTCTCAGTCTTCTATGAGCTGACTGGGTGATTTCTCTTGTAGCCTCACTATGCTTATTTCAGCAGTTGCCATCAGGCGATGTGTTGGCTGGGGCCTCAGATCACCTAAGACTGCTGGGTGGCTGGCCTCTCTCTCCATGTGACCTTTCATCCTGGGTTTCTCCACATGGTGTTCCCTTGGCAGCATTCTAGCTCACACAATGTGATTTCTACCTTATTCTATTGACTAAGCATGCCACAAATAAGGACAGTTAAGATAGAAAGATTGAGAAAATGGATTACACCTCTTTATGAGAGTAACTGCAAGAAATTTGTGGCTATGTTTAATCTACCAGAATGTCTGAGTTTTTTATTTTTTTAGTGTATATTTTTTTAATGGTTAGGCTAGTTATTAAATTATATATGTACAATTTAGTGGCATGCTCATGTTGACATTTTACCATTTCAAGTGAGGTATTAAAATACAGAGCTATCTGCATTGATTTCCATCTATTCTCCCCTACTTATAATACAATCATTTAAAATATTTTCTCTATAATGTTTATAACTCCCTCAGACAGTGCTATCATTTTTTCATACACTAAGTTACACATCAAAGTAACTTAGAAAATCCAAGAGGAAAAGAAAAGTCTATTATATTTACCTACACTTTTGCTTCCTATATTTTTTCTTTCTTCCTGGTGTTTGAAGATTTCTCTTTTATTGTCTTTCTGTTCAGGGAACTTCCTTTAGTCAACCTTTAGAGTTAAGTCTGTTGATGACATCTTAGTTTTCCTTTACCTAAGCGTATCTTAATTTCTCCTCTATTCTTCATGGATGCTTTTGCTAGATGTAGGATTCTAACTTGACATTTCTCTTTTTTCAACATTTATAAAATGTTCTGCCACTTTATTTAGGTTTCCATTTTCATCTGGTTTCTGATGAGGTTCTTGTATAATTTATTTTTTTTTCCCTATAGGTAAAGTGTCATAGATGTTTCACTGATTCCACAATATTCCCCGTGTGTTTAGATTGTAGAAGTTTGTCTATGTTGTGCTTTGATGTGGATTTCTTTGAGTGTTTCAAGTTTGGGGTTTGTCAGCTTCACAGTTATGATGATGTATTTCTTTACTAAATCAGCTATTATTCATTTGAACACCTTTTAAGCTCTCCTTCCAATCTGCTTGTTCTCGGAATACATGAATGTAAGATCATTTGTTATAATCCCAAGAAGCTCTGAGACTCTGTTTATACATACATATATATATATATATATATATTTTGATGTTCAGATTGGATAATTTTGATTGTTTTCAATTCAAGTTCACTATTTTCTTTATCCTTTTTGTTATTTCAGAATATTCTTGTTACATAATTCCAAATGTTTGTCATGTTGGTGTTGCCATCTGTTGATTGTCTCTTCACTCAAGTTAAGATTTTTCTGGTTCTTGATATGATGAGTAATTTTTTATTGAAACCTCATCATTTTGATTACTAAAAAGATTCTGGATCTTAATTTAAACCTTTTATTCTAGCTGACTTCTTCTGACATCATTCCTATAAGGAAATTGGTGGTACTGCCAGATGGGGGAGATGTCCAAGTTTTCCACTTGGCCTTTATTGGCTCCAGAGTCAAGGAGGAGCTCCACTTTAATGCTGGGTGGAGATTGAAACTGTAGCTATCCAGTAGGCCTTCACTGATACTATCAGGACTTCAAGGGGCAGGAGTGCCTCCTTACTATTCCTGAAATGGCCTCCACTGAACACAAAGGATAATGTGCCTCATTTCCACTGAACGGTGTAAAAATTTTGACTCTACTAGGCTTCCTCTGACATCAGCCCAACAGGAAGGGAGAAGGGAGCTTTGCTACTTCTTGAAAATGATGGAACTCCAGGCTCTGAACATGGTCTCCTCTGATACTGTGGTAGGTGGTTATCACCCAGAAGAGATGCAAGTCTGAGCTCCGCACTTGACCTACTGTTACATCACCCAGGAGACAGAATGTGACATTTAGGAATTATATATTCACAGGGTGGAAGCCTAGGCTTTCCACTCAACATTTGCTGGTATAAGTGTTAGTGGGGCCACAGTATTTTCAGTAGTGTTTGCATGGAGTGTAGTTGTTATTGTGTAATTTCTTTTTCTTTTTGTCTTGCTGAGCCGCCTCTTTCCTCAGGCTTTTGCTAGAAAAAACAGGCTTTTTGTTGGGACTTTTTTGTGTGCCTGCACCTATTGATGTTTCTGGGTCATTGATGTTCTCAGCTTCAAGTGTGGAATACATGGAAAAAATCAAATACCCAGATACCTATTACCAGGCTATACTTTTAGGTCTCTCAGTTCTTTTGCTCTTCATCTTTTAGAACTTTATTATGTTAATTTTATTTATTTATTTACACAGGGTCTCACTCTGTCACTCAGGCTGAAGTTCAATGGCATGATCTCAGTTCACTACAACTTCCGCCTCCCAGGTTTGGTTGATTCCCATGCCTCAGCCTCCGGAGAAGCTGGGACTTCAGGCCTGCACCACCATGCCCAGCTAATTTTTTGTATTTTTAGTACAGATTGGGTTTCATTATGTTAGCTTGATATATAATTTCAAAATATATAGTTGTGCCGAGCAGCTAAGATAAAAAGAAAGCTCATTCATCTACCATCCAAGAAGCTCAAGTATGAACACAGTTTTAAAATTATAAACATGACTGACTTTATATACATAATTTTGTTTGAGCTCCTCAAAGGTAATTAACAGTCTTATGTTACTTTGGCATTAGTGACCAGGGTTTGCTGAGTGTTTATATGCATGATATACTGTCACAGGCATTAGGTGCATTCGCTCTAGTTCTTGAAGAAACTCTGAAAAGGAGGTATCACCATTTTGATTTTAAAGATGAAGATCTTTAGGCTTAGAGTATTGCAATAATGTGTTTAAAGGAAAAACTGGTATCCAAGAATACCTACTTATAAGTTTCCTTAATTATACATCTCTCACAAGTCTTGAAAATCTATAGTATGGCATGCGATACCCTTTGGAGTCTAATTCAAGTTTTATCTTTCCAGTCTCTTGTCCCATTGGTTGTAAGTCATAGTCTTGTCAATACAAAGCTACTTGTGTTTTCAAAATGTGAAGGTTTTTATTTGGCATTTTTGCTGCACTCTATTTGCTTCTATATCACAGGGCCTTCCCCTTCAACCTTCTCAGTTCCCAGACCCATAGTCAAAGACTATGATCTATTTAGAATCTAAAATCCCATGGCTGACAGCTCAAAAAACAAACAAACAAACAAACATAATGCTAAATGAATCAATGTACTGTATAATAGGGAAATAAATGAACAGTACAATAATAACAACATGAAAAAGTTTATGTATTCTCAGTAAAATCATTTTGTCAGAGGCATAAAGAGTAATAATGCTAATTATTCAAATCATATTAATGACAACGGTAATTTTAAAGCATGTGGTTCTGAACTCTTTAAAGCACTTTCATATAGCTTGTCTCATTTGATTCTCACATCATATCCTAAGGAAGATAGGACGTTGTTATCATTTTCTTTTTCCAGAGTACCACCTTAGTTGTATAAAGTGACTTCTTATGCTGGATGACCAGCTCCTAAAATGCATAGCCAGAATTTTCCTACTTCAGGCTCTTTGTTCTGCAGATGGCCTTTCTAAAGGAACACTGCAGTGGGTAACATGCGACTCCTACAGGAGAGTCAGCTGGGATTTCAACCCCAGCTTTGCCAGGGGCTAGCTCTGCTTTCTCATTTAGAAAAAATAATAATAGCATCTATTTTGTAGAGTCATGATAGACATTAAAATTATTAAAGTACAGTATTTGACATATAGTAAGTTGGGGTTAAAATAGGTAAAGCAGACTTTATAAATAGGACTTTGTTTGTTTTTTTTGAGATGGACTCTCACTCTGTCACCCAGGCTGGAACACAGTGGCACAATTTTGACTCACTACAACCACTGCCTCTAGAGAATTGTTCAAGCAATTCTCTGCCTCAGCCTCCTGAGTAGCTGGGATTACAGGTGCCTGCCTCCATGCCCTGCTAATTTTTGTATTTTTAGTAGAGATGGGGTTTTACCATCTTGGCCAGGCTGGTCTTGAACTCTTGACCTTGTGATCCACTCACCTCATCCTCCCAAAGTGCTAGGATTACAGGTGTGAGCCACAGCGCCCGACCTAGGACGTCTATAAATAGGAGGCGAGTTGACATATCAGTGTAACAGCCACAACTGGCTTAATAGGAGTTGTCTCTAGTGATATATTTCAATAGCTAAGCCTGAGCAACAAGTTACGTTAGCATGAAATGGGAAGACAAGAATGGCCAGCTGAAATCTGAATTAAACTGTACAGTAAAATAAAGTGTTTTTAAAAAGATGAACCTTTTGGCCGGGCATGGTGGCTCACACCTGTAATCCCAGCACTTTGGGAGGCTGAGGCGGGTGGATCACAAGGTCAGGAGATCGAGACCATCCTGGCCAACATGGTGAAACCCCATTTCTATTAAAAAAAAAAAATTAGCTGTGCGTGGTGGCATGTGCCTGTGGTCCCAGCTATTCAGGAGGCCGAGGCAGGAGAATCCCCTGAACCTGGGAGGCGGAGATTGCAGTGAGCCGAGATCGCGCCACTGCGCTCCAGCCTGGTGTCTGGTGACGGAGCAAGACTCTGTCTCAAAAAAAAAAAAAAAAAAAAAAGAGCCTTTTAAGAGTGTTTGCGGAAAATGCCTTGAGGCAGAGAACTCTCTATCACTTTCCAAGCAATCCAATTCACCAAAGTTGACATGCTTTTCTCCTTGATTCATCTTTCCTAAGAGCTCCTATATAGATCAGTTTTGATGAAATAAAGATAAATTTTCAAATAGCATTTCAGGGTTTAAAAATTCTTTGTTCATTGTAAATAGTCCCAGCAATAAGAAGATTAATTTTCAACAACTTAGTGTATTTGGTTATAATGTGTTCCCCCAAAATGCAATTTTATATCATACCACTGGAAGGGAACAGATTGAACTCAATTATTTCATTCTCCCCTTTATTATTGAAATGTTGAGACACAACAAAAACACCTTTCCCCCTAATTGCATACCTCGTTGCTGGAATGTTGTTGATCCTCAAAATTTCTAATACTGATGTTGAAGTGACAATAGATGTTTCTGAACCACAAGTGTCAGAAATAAATAAATTGCAAAGAAAAGCACACAGCAAGATAAGGCAACTGTGGTGAACAGAAACCTACTGTACATTTCAAAATAGCTAGGAGAGAATAATTCAAATGTTCCTAGCTTAGAAAAGTATTTTAGGTTATGAATATCCCTATTACCCTGATTTTATTACATGAGTGCATTAATTCTCATATGTCCTCTCCAGAATATATACATCTATTATATATCAATAAAATAATAATAATAATAGTTAAATCTAAGCATGAGCTTCATTAAAAAAAAAAAAAAAAAGAAAAGAAAAAGAAACCTTTGCCACTGCATTTCCTTGCCAGAAACCAACATTGGCCAAGGAAAGAGAAATATAAATGTTTGACTCTTTGAAACAAGCAAGGGAGGCTTAATATGGGTTCATTTATCATTGCTGGCAATCAGGACCTTCTGGGTGGCTGCAAGAGACTAGTGATTTGCAGAGTGCCACCTTGCCTGTGTAGAAAGCCTGAGATCATCAGAATCTTCCCCAGTAATATATTTCTCAATGCCTAAGTAGAAATTGCCACAGTGAAAAAGAAAGAACTGCCTATGTGTGTTCTCAGACCATTTTTTTCTAATGGTGTATATTTCATAATGTCATACAATTCAGGTTTATCTATAAAAGTGAATCAGGAAATAAAGAAAAGGGAAAATCAAGGGGCATTGGAGGATAAAGGAACAAGACACTTCTAATTACTCTGTACTGATCTCTTCTGAGTACTCAGGTTATTGTGAAGCTTTACTCATGGACTAATGCTTCATTTGTAGCCTCTTAATCTGATGCTTGTGGTTCTCATAAATAATAGGTAATATTTGTCTGTTATCATGTAAGACTTTACATTCAGCATCTCATTTAAAACAGCTAGCACTGATGAGATAAGTATTACCTGTGACTGAATACAGCTATGGTACTGAGCTTACAGAAATTTTGTAACTAACATAAATTTATAGGGCCAATAATTTGCAAAACTGTCCCTTGTGCAACAGTCTTCTGGTTCAAAATCCAATACATTTCAGCTCCTTGCATTACTTAGATAAATCAGTTTCTGAAACAAATGAGCATACATCCTCACAGAGTGGTGTTACGTAATGAATGTGGGATGATTTTCCAATTCTATGATTGTTTCCTCATTTACAAGCTGTCATTCTCTTGTAAAGATGAGATTCCCTTTTCCTAGTACCTCATCCTATTGATTAAGTATGTGTATGAATTTCTAGATTTTTAAATTCAATATAGCATTTTAATTATGCTTGTATTATGATTATAATTATTAATTTGTTTTATTTAGGCTGGGGTTTGAATTTCAAAATAGTTTCCATCTACTTGACATGTTTCTATCAGTTTTCAATAGCTTCTGTACTTTCTGGCACATGATGTCCTAGGTTATCTTAGATTTTTTTCCTGCCACAAATCTGAAATTACCAATTTCTCTAAAATGCCTTCATTCATTTTCATGGCAAATAATAATTAGAAATTAATACCTGGGTGCTCGGTAGGCTTATTGCTACAGAGATGTCCTAGTAGTTCCAAATCAAATCTAAACTAGCATATTCTTCCTGACATCTTTCCCTCCCATATTTGTATATCTTTTTCCCCAGAGTTAGAAGCCTAGTTCCAATACCATCAATCGATTTACTCATTTTCTGTATCTTCCAGATTCAGTGCAAAAATACCACTATTAACCATTAGCTTGTCATAAAGGTCAAGAATTCTTATAGGCTTTATTATTTTTAATTTTTTATGCTCCATCTGACTACTATCTCAGGATAGACCCAAGGCATGTAAGAACATCACAGATAATCCGCTCCAGCAATGCTATCTCAAACCAGAATTGCCCTCTAACTCACAAATTCAAGAAAAATAATATGTGTTAGTTATTACGATTATTTTACAATTTAAACTACTGTGTTTTGGAGAACTTTCTTGACACAATAGAATGAACGTGTAATGTGCCAACCTGGCCAGACTGACCTGTGTTTTAGATAATTCTCATCCTTGTGTGTTCCTGTAAGAATGGAGCACAAGGAAGGTGCCTAAAGGATTTGGAGGGCAGAGGAAAGGCGTTAGCAGTTTTACAGCCGACACACGTTGTTCCCGATCTGCTGACTCACCTCCTTGACATGAAGCAGACTATGAGCCTACAGTTTCTTTATGTTCCCTGAACTCTAGTTTTTAGGGCTCCCGAGTCAAATGTGTGTGTTCAGCTCTGTGACAAAGGGTCCTGGTTTTTGTAGGAAACCCATTCACCAGGGTCAGAGACAGCAAGAACCAGCAAAGGTTTCAGTCTGTCCTTGTGAAATTCCAGCTCATGTTTCTTGGGTCACAGCCTTCTCCTAGTATTTCCCTTTTAATTTCCTACCTCATGGGCTTCAAATTCCAACATCAGACCCAGCCAGAGTCTGTGTAGCTTACAACCGCAAGAGCCAATTATTTGTAACAAGTCCAGTTTGCAGATCCTACTGGCTCTGTTTCTCTGGTTGAGCCCTGACCGCAGCATACAGTAATAGATAATTAATACAAAAGATTCTGAGAAAATGTTACAGAGATCATATGTAACTTGGCCTATTACAGAAGGTTTCCAGAAAAAAAAAATAAGAAAAAAAAGAAAGTTGGGCTAAGTTCTTAAGAATTGCCAAGCTTGGAGATTTAAAGGGAAGCATTTTCATGACCATGTACTCTAGAAGTTGAGATGAATCCTAAGGATACACAAACTGCCTCATCAACACAGCACACAGCAATGGAAGCATTGAATTTGAGGACCTACTTCCTTTCAGACTGGGGAATATGTAAAGTGGAACTTCTTATTCTCCACTGTACCATAAAACTACAGAGGCTTTACTTTCTTTTTCTCTGTCCCTTGGAGAATTGAGGTAATGCAATTTGCAATGAAATCTATAAATATTACACTCCCTATCATCAGGTTGTCAATCACTAGTAAAAAAGTGGAATTTCCTATATCAACAGTAGCTCAGTTAAATTGCTTGAGGCCCCTGGGGCAGTTAATTTCAAATAATAGTCTGCATCAGGTCTTTTATAATGACATGTTGATATTCTCTTTTATTACAATGATATTATAATTATCATTACTAGTACTACTTAATACTGGCAAAACGGAGCTGTCTGAAGAAGGAAAAAAAAGCCTGAGGTGAAAAAAGATATTCAGGCCCAATATGCTATTTTTAATTAAAGCACCACTCAGCCTTTTATCTTTTATAGATGATTTACAGTTTATATCTTTAATGTTTAGTATTTTTAAAACCCAACTAAATCAACTTTTCACATTATAAAACTGTTGCTGGAAAAATACAGAGACTAATTATCCTGAAGGAGCACATTAGGAATGTACTACTAGGTCATTAACTGATGTCTGAGATTCTGGTAATGTAAAATGGGCTCAAGCGAATTGAAAAGATACACATGAATAATAAACAGATTATTTTATCTTGGTAGTTTTTAAGGGAGCATATCAGCAAACTCACACAATTTCTTATGGAAATCAACAATGCATCTTTTTCAAATTCCACCGAAATCACATCCAGTGGGGGAAAAATAAAAGTTATTTGATTACCACTCATGGAGTTGAGCACATTACTTACCCAACAGCAAAGATGGCTCATGTCAGAAATTGGACATTAGTTTTCCTAAGTGTCTTTTAACTGTGGGTTCTAAATATTTTCAGTTAGCCAGTTCAAGACACCCTTCCCAAAGCTTGGATGGGAAATACAAGTATAGGTATAAGAATCACTGAAGATGAGTTAAAATAAGTCAAGTTATTCTACTAGTAGGCTTGTGGATGGCCCTAGACACACATATGCCCACCAAGTCATGGGTCCCTTCCAAGGATATTGCCAAGTGAATCCATTACTAGGGCATTTTATGGCCAGTACAAGCAGGACTCTGACATCCTTATCTACCCGCAGCTTCACTCCTAGGAATATCACCATAATATTTCTGAAACCCTCTGAGCCTGTGCATCTCATCAGTAATATTGTGAGAACAAAGAACATACACTTCATGGGGGCTGTTATGTGGCTACTGTAGGATAATACATGCAAAGTCCTTTTGTCATTGCCTGGCACATCACGGACTCACAATAAATGTCAGAAATGTTATGAAGGTGTAACCTTATTGTTTCGTGTCTGTACTTAATTCCTGTGGCTGTCAGGCCTTCTGATTCTATGCTATTCAGTTGTATTACATCCCTGTGGATAGAAGGGACTTGGCCTCCATCATTCCCTTATGGTTCTCATACTTAACTCTTATGTGATGTACTCACATTGACATCCTGACTTGCGTGTGACCTGCTTTGATCTCAGTCTTATTTTCTGGGCCTCCTATTATTCCCTCGCCACCACCTATTTGGGGCTTGACAATACTGAGCCCCTTTGAGCTATGATTTGTATTTTACGTTCATCTTTCCCTGATAAAAATCTATCCTGATATGGCCTAGGTGTCAGTGTTGCGTATTCCTGTATTCCTCTGTTAGCACCCTATGGGCTGTGTTGCATCTCAGTGTGCATCGGCCTTAATAATAGAACACGGAGGGGCTTCTGGTGTTATCAGATATTTATCTTAGTATCAACCATGATGCTGTGGCTTTGAAGGGCTCCCCAGTGCCTGCTATTACCTTACTTTCTGCACTGGGGTCTCTTGTCTGTTACTCAGCTACTATCTCAGTATAGCCTGGTTTCACATTATACCAAGTCTCTGTTACTCATCTGTCTTTATATGTCACAAATACATATTTCCAGGAATCATTCATTTTCATTTATTCTACCAATATCTCTTTGGAGCCTACTCTGTTCAAGGCAGGTACTGTTCTTAATACCTGTGTCTATATCTAATTATCTATCTGAATCCAGGAGCAAGACACTTGGCTAAATGGGGAAAGTAGAGACAGTTCTCCAGGCAGCACGTTGGATGCTTCCCATGCAAAGTACATCATGGAGAATTTTAATAAATTACATAAATTATATAAATAGAATATGGCAGGAGTACAAGCCCTGGGAAGTAGGAATGTGCAATAATTACAGTGGCAAATTAGATAATTTTCCAGGAACTATTGACTCCACCACTCCCCAATCTCAATTTGATGTTATACCTCCCATACCATGGCCCTGGCCTTGCCTTGCTCAATGCAAAGTATAGAAATGACCCAGTGACAATCCTGAGCCTAATACGTAGGAGCATCCTGTATTTACGCTAACTTTCCTAGAAGCTTCCCACCTTTGCTAGAGGAATATGCTTAGGTAAACACTGTATCTACAGCCTGGGTTCCAGGCTGAGCACATAGGCTGGATCTGCGGTCTGGACACAAAAGCAGGTGTTCCAGAGCCAAATCAAACCACACGCCAACCTTCATGCTTGTGAGTGAGGAAGAAATGCCCATTGCTGTATGCCATTGAGATTTTGGGTTTATCACCTAGAAATAGCTGACTAATTCAATACCTTATAATGAAATAGTGCTTAATATTTTATATGCTAGGCATATATTAGCTTTTTGGCTCCTCCTAACAACCCTATGAAAAATTACGAAAGTTATCTTGATTTTATAGAAGAAGAAACGAAAAGACAAATATTTGAGTCTCTTGCTGAATTCACAGCCAGAGAGCCTAGATCCCAACCTATCAAGGTGAGGGAAAGTGAGAGTGATAATGCTTTTCAAGCCTGGATAATGCTGGTCTTTTAACCAGATTATGAAATTTGGATTTCTTCTTAGAAGCTTGCAAGACACAGAAGAAATTTTAAGAGGTGAGCAATGTGATCAGATTTGGCTTTTTTATGACCCTCTAACTCCTGTGTAAAACGTGAATTGAAGGAAGAAAGAAGGTTCCATATAAAAACAAAAGACAACACAACCTAAACTGGAGAGGTAAGAATTGAGATGACAGGTGTAGACATTTAAAGATTATTTTTAATGCACCAGCAATTCAATAGAGTGAAAATAATAATAATAAAAAACGATTCTTAGATTTCAAGAGTAAAATACTGGATCCTGAGAAAGGGCACCCTGAGAAGGGGGTGGTCCAGTAGATGCAGGTGATTTGAGATACTTGTGAGACATGTCCAGTAGGTGGTCTGATGTGGGTGCTTTAGCATGAAATCTGAGCTGAACATCTAGGTTAGATCATAATAGTAATATCTAGTGACTGAAATTGCCTGGGGAGAATATAGGTCAACAAAACATGTAGGAGGTTAAGGGAAAGCAGGATAGCATATTCCCTTAGAAGCTAGAACAAATCTTTCAAAGGAAAAATGATCAAAAATTTTAAATTCTGTGAAAGTCCTAAGTGTACCTAGGGATGAAGAGAGATGCCATTAGTGATTGAGTGGCATGTCTTAAGATACTCTTCACCTCAAGTCTTAAAAAGTTTTTTTTGAGATGGAGTCTCACTCCCCAGGCTGTAGTGTGGTGTTGTAAACTTAACTCACCACAACCTCCGCCTCCCAGGTTCAAGCCATTCTCTTGCCTCAGCCTCCCAAGTAGCTGGGACTACAGGCATGTGCCACCTTGCCCAGCTAACTTTGTATTTTTAGTAGAGATGAGGTTTTACTATGTTGGCTAGGCTGGTCTCGAACTCCTGACCTCGTGATCCACCCACCTCTGCCCCCCCAAGTGCTGGGATTAACAGAACTCTTCTTAAACTGCGTGTTGTAAACATCCTAGATGAAGTAACTTTCCTCAATGTGCACTACTCTCTCTTGCCTCTTGTCAGGGCTGGCTTCAAGGGTGCAGTACCTGTGCATTAGCAATGGGTCCTACACTCAGAAGGAAGCCAACCTTTGTTTAATTCTCTACTTTCACCCATTTTGAAATTTTAAATGACTGTTTCTTTGAACTTGTGTTTTGAAAGGGAAATCTGAAGGAACAACAGACCATGCATGTGTGCCGAGGAGATATCTGTAATATGAATGTCTGTGATGCCCTCTATGCATATGAGGTGATTCTAATGCTTCATAGGCACAGCGTTCTGATGGACAGGATGCATGAGGATTCTGCAAGACTCCAAGCATGTAAAAAAGCAGCACATCTGTGACTGAGCAGGGGTGCAAGGAGCCCTGACAGGCCCCGGTTTCCTTTAGAAGCAGAACTTACTGGAAATGACGGTGTAGGGGAAAGGGAAAATAGAATACCACGTATTTACTTTCCCTTTCTTTTTTCTCATCAGTAAGCTAAAGGTAGAGAGTGTTGGTAGAATGTACATTTTTCAAGCAGTGAAATAAAAACCATTGAGTTAACTTTATACAGTATTTCCACTGTTCTGGTAAAAACTAAATAACACATACATTTTCCAACAACGGAATATAATTGTGTAATTTTGATGATATTTTTGTGAATTAAATGATTCTGTGTTTACAGTGAAACTTGTACAATATGAAGATGAAATTGTATATTTATGCTAATAATTAAAATATTAATTTTTCTTTAGCTGGAATGACGTTAAGTAGTAAATAAAAATACTGTGACAAGCCGCATTGAGAAAAGAAACTGTGGAAGACAGAAAAGAGCTTTATACTTTAGTACCTTAATTAGAAATTTTTTCTGCCTTTGAACAAGAGGACCTACATTTTCAAAATAAATAACCTTTTGAGGGAAACAAATATAAAACAAGTAATCCCACCAAATATATTCAATTAGTATTGTGATGAATGCTGTACAGAAACATACAGGATATTTAGACAGGATATAGCAAAGAAAACATATATAAAGTGTATTTTCATTTTGGCTGGACCCCACAAATTGTGTAGCTAGCCCCACTTCTGGGTCTATGTACAAAAGGATTCTGCATTTTTCTGGTTTCATGACTTCCTCAAGGAAGCATTTCTTAGACATTACAGCCTATTTCCTTGCTCTTTCTTTGTGGCCCCTTTCCTGCTGTGTGTGTGCATGCATGTGTGTGTATGTGTGTGTGTACATGTATATGTGTGTATGTGTGTGTGCATGTATGTTCTTTTGTGTGCATGTGTGTGTGCATGCATGTGTGCATGTATGTGTGTGTGCATGTGCCTTTGTGTGTGTGTGTTTCCTTACAGTCATTTCTGTATTACATCTCTCTATTTTCTCAGACTATAAACACCTCAAAGTCAAGGGGTGATGTCATCGTCATGGTTACATACCCAGCTAGAAAGGAGTGTGAAGCTCATTTCTTAAAAAAATACATAGTGAATTCAACACAATATGTTTCCAACAAAGTGATAGATTTAATTTTTTTCTTAAAAAAAAGTCAACTTTGGAGAAATGTGAGTTGTCTTTGGAAATTAGTTGGGATTTGGAAGGATGTACAGTAGGGAGATAACACTGCCAAAGTAGTTAAGTAAAATTTGGAAATATCTTGCATGCTATGCTACTCAGTGTTGGCTTTCCTGTTGCAAAGGGATTTTTAAGCCAGAGGATTTATTCATTTTTCAACAAATGTTTACTGAGGATCTACTATGTGCTAGGTGCTATTCGTGGTACACAGGATACATTAGTGCAAATTCTCTGCCTTTGTAGTGCTTACATTTTACTGGAATGACATTTTCAGATCTGGGTTTTGGAAAACCCACTATATAGATGTTCTCATCAATTTTTGGTAAACCTCCGAATCTTATGGCAATCAACCTCGCCCGACCCTGGAAGTTTCATTATCTGATCTAGGAAGGAGAAATTCAAATATTTTGTCATCAAATTACTTATAATTTCATTCGCCTTTATTTGAGATAACCTTATATGAATTCTTGAAGCATCATGCTGCCCTGTGATCTGGTCTCCAAACACAAATTAGCAAGTATAGATTTTCAAGTGTTCTAGGATTAAAGAAACGTGGGATATTTAAATGGATTTTTCCATTTCTATAGGGAAGTAAAAAGGCAGAAGAATTCAGAAGAAGGAGAATTTGCCATTTCCATTGAGTAATCACCTCTGCCCTGGTACATAAATGTTTGGTATCATCTTGATTTTTTAACTCCCAAATCATCAGCCTAGAGGCGATCAATGACATCCCAAGAGCATATGTAGCTATTCAACCAACATTGCAAAGAAAAGAAATATCAATGGTCAGAACCATGAATAATTCCTCCATCTAAAAGAAAAGCTGGTAGAAGTAGTGTCAGTGCAAGCGAAGGGAAGAATAACCTCAATGATGTGGGAGGAAGGGCGAGAGCATTCAGGGCTTATGGAGGAGAGAGGGAGCTAACCATGACTTTGTTGCATTTCTGGAAATGTGATTTTTCTCATTATATGAAGACATATTTTAAACTAAATTTTTGCCAAACTATTCTTATAATTAGATTACCTAAGGAGCTCCAAAAATGGCATGGTAACAAGACAAGGAATACCTACTTTTTTGGATCTCCCTAGAATGATAATGTACAGCCATAAATTGATAACCAAATCTGACTGTATTTTATTTTTGCAAAAGTATAATTCAGAGTGGTAATAAAGTGGCACTCTCCATTCCTTGGACAACTCATGATGGGAACAGAACACACAGAATTACCCCAAAACCTATCAAAAAGGAGAACAGATTTGCTCATTAAGACGAGACACTACAGATGAAAAGAAAATGACCTGAAGCTTACAGAACAAAAAATATAGTCAATGAAGAGAAGTATTTTTCTAACTGCACAAATAGTAATTCCAATCCAGTTGTCAAAGCATAGTGCATGGGGAATTGGGACATCAGATTGAATTATTTAAGATAAGAGTAATGAATAATTTTGTTTATAACTTTATTAGCTAAGTGCTTCTCCATTCGCTGTGAATTTCTCAAGAGAACAAGTGGCAGATTTTATTCCTATAGAGGATTTATTACTTTGCTAATTTGACAGTTCCATGCTTATAGTTATGGGTCATGGGTTTACTCTGCATGAGACGGGGTTAGGCAGGGCAGAAACAAGCTTCAGAATCAGGCAGAAGTGTTCATTTGTAGAAGAAAATCCAAGGTCATAAAGGAAAATCAGGTCAACAACTTGCGGTCATCAGGAAATGCACACTCTCTGTAACCTTTGATTTATCTGGAACCATCTTCTTCATCAAGCTTTTTCTCCTGAACTTTGGATGTTTCCTTTTTTCATGGTATCTAATATATCTCCATGTGGCTTCAGCTGCAATACAGGACACCCATTGCCAACACAGCCATAAATTAATTAATGCATTTTAAAAGTCTACATTTCTTGTCTTCCCTGTATCATAGACTAGTGGTACCACTTGGCCTCGAGTCAGAAATCGAGTCATCTCATTTACAGCTTATTTATTAACTTCCAGTGACCTTGTTCACTCTTTCTCCTAAACAGCTCCTAATCTTTTCTTTCAGTGTCATCACAATAACGGGTTTTTTTTTTTTTTTTTTTTCTGGATCTCATTCATTGCTGTTTGCCTAAATTATAAGACCTCCCTCTCTGTAATTCTTGGCTTTAGTTCCTTTCCATTCAAAATACACTCTGCCCTAAGAAGAAAATGTAGAAATAAAAACATAGTCACACTTGGACGTTTGCTATCAAGGTTGAGACTCAAGGCCCATTGATTTCACAGCTTCTGTAAGCCACTCTTGCCTTTCTAAACTCATGGGCACATAACACTGAGAACAAAGGTTAAGAGCTCAAGTTATAGAGTCAAGGGGTAAGGGTCCCTATCCTGGATTTTCTTTTTAAGTTTTTCTCATATTTAATCTCACCAGGCTTTCTCACCTGTGATATGAGGATGATGGAAATTACTAATAGAACATACTGACATATTTCTAGTTAGTATTAGTTAACACATAGAATAACTTAGAATATTGCTTGTCTAATAATAAAAGTGCTCAAAGATTGTGTTACTATTACTTTTAACTTTTCTCCTACCTGTAGCTTTATGGTCTTCAATCCCTCTTTTTCTTACATTTTTATAGGTTTACATATATATTTTCTTGTGCCAAAAGCCAATCTTATCCTCCATGACAAACTCAGCTTACCTTATCCTATGCTGGGGAGCCTTCTCTGACACATTAACTCTCCCCCTACCACCAGTAAACATTTTTTTCTGAACTCATCTCTGATTTCTTTTTTAGTAGCCTTGTATTTAGCTTGGTAACTGGTTTTATAATAATTCATTTATTTATCTACCTCCTATTTAATGTGTGTTCCTTGATGACATCTCATTTTAGTATCCTTGAGGTGTATGCATGTTGTACACTCCATGTGTGTCGGTTAAATAAATCAATGAATAAAAAATGAATTATGAAATAGCAGTGGAAAAAAAGAGACAATTAAAAGCTAAAGAAACTTTACCACACCTAAAAGAATACTGTGGTATATTGAGGAAAGGCAAATGCCTGGTCTTTCTCCTCTAGCTAAGTGGTCAAAGGCCTAATACAGTTGAAGAAGTCTCTATGGCATTTAATTTTGGTGAAAGGAGAGTATCTTTTTCAATCTAAGATTGCACCAGAAATAAGAGACCATGAAATACAGAGATGAAGGGGAAAAACAAGACAGAGAATGTGAAAAGGCACGATCCAAATGTAATGAAGAACTTCAGTAGATTCTTCTCATCAGAGAATGATGCCAGAGATTCAAAATCCCTAGAACGCGTGAGACTTCGCATAGCAGGTCTATCCAACAAGACTGATAATATTCTCTATGTGATTAAATATCTGAAGCAGGTCAATTACATTAGCTAATCCTTGCATATAGGCCACAGCAGAAACTGAAGGTTAACTGCCTGCATTCTTATTCTAAAGTGAGAAAGGACAAATAAAATGTTCTGGTTAAATCTAGTTTTTGTGTTTGTAAGCTTGAAGCTGCAATTTTCTTACTCTTGATACATGCAGTAGTGTAGGTCCATCCAAGTTCTAACAGAGGGTGTAACTCATAATTGTAGCTATCCTTTACACTACTTTTTGTATTTGAGATGTAATATGAGTTTTTAGTGACTTTGTGATATGTCCACTCCACAGCAAGGCTGACTTGCATTTTGCAGAATCCTACGTCTTGCATGTTTTCACATAATATGATCTACAAGGAAAATTCCTGGGAGATTTGTAGGACAGAAATGACACAACCACTTCTATTCAGCTATGTGTTTTGTTGTTGATCCACTGATTTACCTCATTGGTATGAAGCAGAAACTTCTCTACCTTTATTTGTCTTCTCCTTCTGCTTCTCCAACTCTTGGGTCAAGAGTATGTGTGTTCAGGTGTGTAATGAAAGGGTCGAAATGCTGCAGGGTATGCGTGTAACCCAGAGTAGAGGCAGAAGTAAGTGATAATGGGTTTCACTCCATCCCCATGGGTTTCCTGCTCATGCCTACAGATTCCACCCTGCTTTAGCTCTCTCTCACTTGACATCTACCTTCCCTTCCTGACAATCTGTCCAGTTGTCTCCAAGCTCTAGCATCATCTGCATAAAGTCAGCCTTGCAGAGATTGCCCAAGCAGCTCAATGATTCTGGAAGTCAAAATTCCTGTGACAAAAATCTATCTTTGTATCTATCACAGGATCCTGATGCATTTGATGTTCAGTCTCAGGAAGTTAAAACAGAGTCCTCAGCACTGACACAATTCTCAAAGAGAAGTTGGGTAGTCATTAAACTATAGTTTCACTTTTTCTGTGAACTGGAGAGTAAGACATCAGCTGAGACTGGTATAGAACAGAGAGATGAGAGGAGTGAAGAATGGTGAGTTCTCTCTCTCTCTCTCTCTCTCTCTCTATATATATATATATACACACACACACACATATATATATATATATATATATATATATATATATATATTCTCCACACTGTCTATCTATAGATAGATACATAGATAGATATTTTTTAGCAAGGTTCAGAATAGCACAGAGGGCAGACAGTGGGATGTCTCTCTCTTTCCCTCCTCTCTCTCTGTCTCTCACACAAACAAACACACAAATGGATAAAGTGGTTCTGCTTCTGTGGATGAATTCTAATGAATACACTTTTCATCTTCTATATTTTTTAAAGTTATATCGAATAACGAGTCTTAAAAGTAACCTAATTACTATTTAGTCACATTTTTGTAATCACAAGTCCCTTCAGCTCTCATTATCTTCTTCTAAATCTCATGTCCATTCCAGTCAAGATTAATAAATGAAATAACAAAAACAGCAACAAACAAAAACATTGACACCCTTCTTTACTGAGTTTACAGGTATTAAAGTGTGAGTGTTCATGGTCTATTCTAAGAATAAGCACTTTTGGAGCAACCCAAAAACTTGCTTTAAAAAAGGTCACTAATTTTGCATTTCTATTTAACTAGAAATTCCCCTTTCTTATGCTGATTAGAAACGCCATGTTCTGAAACTTGCAACTAATGGGTTTGGTGCCTTTTCTGGAAATACAAAGTAATAATTATATGGCTTTAAAAATGTTAAATCTTCTTAAATTCAAGATTATTTATTATTTTCTTCCTGAGTCATGTATTTGCCATGTTTAATTTCACCAGAACTTTAAAATTTTCTGGACTCTTAATTGAGTGATTTAGAGCCAACCCAAGACTTTTTTCTAGACAAGACAAATTGTCTTCCCTCTTCTAAGATATGTAGCTTGAAATAATCTGAGGCTTTTATGGACTCACCACTTAGAGAACAGGATCTTGGTACCCTGTAGTTTCATAATGCATTACTGTAATGCCTGGAGGCTTATATTCAATGAGAAGTGCTAAGCACCTCTTACATTACTGGGTAGTTTATCTGTAGTGTACTTTCAAATTTAGTTAGGAATGTGTTATGCTCATGTAAATTCCCAAGCTGGTCATAAAGAATTGTGACAGCTAGTTGGAGAGGCACCGGGTTGATTTGTGGCAACTTTGTTGAGTTGCTTAGCTGGGATTATAAATAATAAACTCCCTAAACATAATGAAGTTGTAAATGACAATAGAAAATCAATAATGCATAAAAACATGCCTGTGATTTACTGATATTTAAGCCATCCCCACACTGCAAGTTTCAAAGATTGTTTAAAAACCACTTTCAAGGACCAAGAAGTGATTTCGTATAAGATGCTATGTGGAGGATGAGGACATTAACTAAATTCACATTCATGCTTTAATAATTACCCAGATGATGTGATTCTCATGGGATGGGGAGTTAATAGAGACAGATCAGCTAATTTCTAGTATAGGTGTTTAATTGCACCAATATTGTTCTTATTCTTTAAATAAATAGTGTCTTTGTCTATGGAAAATTACAAGTAAAGCAAGCACCTTGGCCTTTGCTATTGTTTGAGAACAAACGCCTCACATCGTCTTTCTTGAGTAAGGGGTTTATAGGCAATAGAAGAATGGATAGTACCCACTTGTTAAGGTGGCAGGTGACACAGAGTCTTCGAGGAAGAACACAATTTTACCCTAGACAGGGATCACAAGAGGGTTGTAAAAAATAGAGGATTTTATGATATAGACACAATAGAGTTTCAAAGGAGATAGGCATCTCATGAAAGACAAAAAATATTGGGAGGCCAGCAATGAGATAAAGAAGCACAAACTGGGATGAGATTTTTTGCAGAGCACCAATACAAACTGTTTTTTAAGTCCCCAGGTCTCTACTCATTCCTAAATCTTTATTTTCCTATTTATAAAATGCCTTGACTTCACTTACTTCTACCTTAGCATTTATGGCCCATAACTTTAACTTCCTTTGACAATTCTCAAAACTCCTTATTTTATGTTGTTTTGTTTTGAATTTTTTCACAAACTGGGACAAAATCAACTTGTATTATGCCATCTTTCTCCAGGATCCCTGGCTGCTTTCAGAATACTTTCAGAATATTTCAAAATATTCAGAATACTTTCAGAATATTTTTTCAGAGTTGTACTGAAAAAATTCACACCTGTCAGACCAAGGTTTCGTCTACGAAGAATGTGCATTAAGGGTTTTTGTGTCATCTGCTTCATCTGTTGACATCAGAAGACCGAAAACTCCATCCTCAGATTATACTGATGTTAACACTGCCATTTTTTAAACATGGGGCTCGTGAAGGTGCCTGAAGCTCAATTGCACACATGCATGTTTCTCCTGTTATAAATATTCATGATTCTTCCTATAGCTTACTAAAGATGTATATTTGGCTACCCTGCTCAGCATAAATCCCTGTTCTTTTTGCCCCTCCTTCAAAGTGTCTGTTTCTGGTTTCTGGCCAGAGGCCACGTTTCCAAGCCTGTTGGAATGGCCATTCTGAAGGGTGCAACCCTTTATGACAAATAAAAGTGTCCTTTTCAAATTAATGAACCCCATCATTCTTCAGTTAACACTTTTTTCCTTTTTTCTTTCTTCCCTTCCTCCTTCCTTCCTTCCATCTCCTCTTTCCTTTCATTCTTTCTTCTACCATTACCTTTCTAAATCACTATTTTCTGAATCTCTAGTTTTTAAAATTACATTGACAGTTAGAAAACAACATAAAATACATTTTAAAGTATTATCCAGTAGTCAACAGATAATATACAAAATGAATCTTAAGATATTCATGCCAATGAGACACTCTGTAAATATTTGGGTCCAGGAAGTGTAGATAAACCAGACTGGAAAATCCTCTTTTAAAAAGTACTAGATGACAGCTGGTAAGTGTAAGTGTCTGCATTAAGGAAAAGTAGCTCTGCAATGCATGGTGATTTTCCACTTTAAACCAAAAATACAAATCTCATAGCAACAAAGGACATGGAAAAAAATGAATTAACATATATAAAAACATTTCTGTGAAGGCTGATTAGAAAGCTTTTTCAAGGTTCCTTCCCAAATAAATTTGATGGATGGAGAAGCATCAACAATAATAATGAGCAGGAAAAAAGTAACAAGACCCCCAATTTTTGAGGTCAGGGATCTATTAATGCTAAAATGATACCAAGGGAATAGGAAATACAATAGCTTCAATTTACTTATCCCAACCCCACATTTCATCACACCTCATCTTTTCTCTTTCAGCCAAATGGAATTCTCCACTGAAAGCATTCTAAGAAATTCACACAGGCATGAAGTTAGAAATGAAAGGGTTTTCTATTTTCTTAAAATTGTTGCCTTACTCCTGATTAAGGCTGGGGAGATGTAGCTGGAAGCAAATAAAGTGACTTTTAGAGGATGGCTACAAGGTGGCACAGGGGAAGGTCAATGAAGGAATTGACCTGCATTGACACAGTCACTGTGGATTGACCAAGACGTCAGGAAGGCCTCCTGGAAGAACGCCAGCGGACAATGCTGCATTTATGCATTCTGGTTTTCTTGTCTTAGAACACAGAAATGGCTCACTCAGTTTCCTATTTTTGAAGCTTTGTATATTGGAGTACTGGTAAACTTTTACTAAATTTTCTTCCTTAGTCCAAGTTATTTTTTATTCTTTTCCAACATATCTTTTTAATGCTCCAATAAAATCCTGTCCCTTCCCTGGTTAATATTTTCAATCAATTTCCCAGTTCCTATAATTCTAAACATCTTCACCTCATTGGGCAAATTTCTTCATTAGAAATGGGTATCATCTCTATTTTTTTGAGGCTTAAACCCAGCAAACTCTTATAGGCCTCCATTAACTAAGGTAATTTTGTGAAGCCTGGTTATGTTTATGTACACAGGCCTCTGCCCAGAACACACCCTGTATCCTTTCCTTCTGGCTTAACGACCTCTCTCCCTTTAAGGACAGGCTCCCTTCTGACATCACATCCTCTGTGCACCTTCTCATATCCCTCCTTCACCCAGGTGCCCTTAGCCCCTTTCATGGTGTACTGTTGAATGGCTTCCCTCTCTCCTGTTTAGAAATGTTCCAGTTTTGTGTTACTAAGGGTACTCCACCATAGAAGCAATATTGGTGGAAATATTCCTCTTGTTGCCTTCCTCTGGTCTGATAAGACTCCTAGCAAAGACCTAAAGGCCCATCAATAGTCAACATGCTATAAATCAAAGTCAAGTAGTAGAACTGGCAAACACCGTTAGTTTTACAAAACAGAGATATTTCGTAACACCTATGTATGTCCTCTTCATGGGTATATTCCATAGCATCATGCACTGTGTAGGGAGCTCTCTAAGAGTGTTATAAATGTCTGTGTAATGAATGTGTGGATATATGGATATAATCTGAGAGCAGGATGAAGAGGAACAATTCCCTCCTGTACTTAGCTTTCTTGTTTAAAGAAAGAGTGCATTTATATGATTACAAATCCAAAACAATAAGGAAGGTACAGGCAGAATCAATAGTCTCTGTTCCCTCTTTTCTCCCTAGCACTGCACTGTCTTTCCTCTCCTGTGCAATTCCCCATGTTTGTTTCTTTGTGTGTGTGTTCTCGCATTGTCCTTTCATAAAAACATAAGCAAATAGGAGTACATGTTCTTATACTGTTCATTTTTGCACCAAAGATAGTAATTTATATACACTGTACTAAACTTTGCTGCTTTCACTTAAAGTATCTTGTAATACTTTCTTTTTTTTAAATTCTTTCTTCTGAGATGGAGTTTCACTCTTGTTGCCCAAGCTAGAGTGAATACAGATTCAGGTGTGTACTGGCAATTTGTAATTTGTGTGTGAATATGTGTGTATATACATGTTTGTCTTTATACTTCCTGGGATTTTAAAAATTGTTTTCTAATTCTAGGAATCCAGCTGGGCATGGTAGCCCATGCCTATAATCCCAGCACTTTGGGAGGCCGAGGCGGGCAGATCACCTGAGGTCAGGAGTTCCAGACTAGACTGGCCAACATGGTGAATCCCCATCTCTACTAAAAACACAAAAATTAGCCGGGCATGGTGGGTGCCTGCAATCCCAGGTACTCCAGAGAGAGATGCAGGAAAATCACTTGAACTGGGAGGTGGAGTCTGCATGGAGCCAAGATTGCGCCATTGCACTCCAGCCTGGGCAACAGTAGTGAAGATCTGTCTCAAAA
>NW_016107774.1:691947-729905 GCF_001604975.1 Cebus imitator
AAAAAAAAAAAAAAAAAGGAAAAGAAAAGAAAAGAAAGAAAGAAATCAAGGTGATTATCTCAGTTGATGAACTTCAGTTCAACCTGAACATGAAACTGAAAATATTTTGTATCAGTTTTTTTCTTTTTTTTCTGAAATTACTTACGGTGATTTTTTTATTTGTATTTACCATTTTTATATCAAAAGGATTAAATGGATCAATTTAACAACTTCTTTCTTGTGAATTTATTTAAGAAAAATCTTTACCTCAAGTTTATAGAGAATTAATTTTGTTTTATTCTAATACTTATATGACTTCATATTTTATAGTGAAATTTTTATCCATTTGAATTTTTACTGGTATAGCCTGCTAAGTTTCATCAATATAACTCTTCAGTTGTTCAAACCCAATTGTTAAACATCTGTCATTCCCCCCTTTTGAAGTTAATTTATTACATATTGAAACTCTATATTGATCTCAAATATTTTTAGATTTTATTTTTTTATCTTACTATTTCTAGTTTTAATTGTTTTGAAGCATTATAATATAATATGCCTGATAACCTGTTCAGTATGGTTTTCCATTGTGGTTCTTAAACAGACTTTCCCTGATTATTATATTCTGTATTTGTATAAATTCAACAACCCTTGCATATGAATATAAATATATAAATTTCAAGTTTTTATTTCATATTACTGTTTTTTAAATTTCATATATATGTGAATTTCAAAGAAAACATGTCTGATATTTTTATCGTGATCATGGTACATTTAAAACTTAAATTATTGAATGTGTTTAGTCCTCTAGGAAGCAGAAATCAAGATAAAGGAAGAATGTGTGAAAATGTTTGGAGGCTTCTGACTGTGAAAGATTGGGCAAGCATGGGTAGGGAGAACTTCAGCCCATAGTACAGATGGGAAGAGAATTGAACAGAAGAGGCACAGACTGTGGTGCAACTGAGAGAGTCTCAGCCTGCCTAATGGGAGCGCATGGCGTGAAGGTGACCTACAGAGGGAAAAGCCAGCTGCCATGTTGTGAAAACACTCAAGCAGCCCTGAGGGAGCTCGAGGTTGCCAGGATCTGAAGCTTCTTGCAACAGCACAGTGGGCGAGGCATTTTGGCAGCAGAACCTCTAGACCCAGTCAACCACTGAATGATAGCAGCCAGAGCGACATTTTGACAGTAGCCTTAAGAGACTCTGAATTAGACTACTGAGGTAAGTCACACTCAGATTTCATACACAGAGACATAATAATTAATTCTCCTTTTGACCTACTACATCTGAGGATAATTTATTACATGGTAGTAGATAATTCAGTCACTGCCACCTTCCTCAGTCATTATCTGTGGAGTGCCTGAGAAGACTGTGGGATCACTCCAACACTGCAGTATATCCGGACCTTGCTGAGCTAGAGGATGCTAGCTTACTGCTTCCTGAATGACTGGCACAATCATTCTGGAGGGAAGGTTGAGTATATACTCTCGTGATTGCCACAAAGAACACAAGAGCCTTTCAGACTTTTATTTTAGGTATATCTACCCATATCTTTAGGATTTCTTTTGTATTAATCAGTGCTATTTTCTAGTTTCTCTAATAGTCTCTGTAAACATTTATTATTTCTATTAAGTTTTTTAAATCATTTTTTTTACCATTATAAGTGAGGTGTTATCTCTAGTCTCTATTATGTCTACCATGGCTTGTATATATATATATATGAAGGCTATAGATTTCTGAGAACTAATTTTATACTCTACTATCTTACTGAATCATTGCATTGTTTCAAATAGCTTTCTAGTTTGTTCTCTTGAGTTTTTAAAGTGATATTATTATGTCACCCTCCAAATGTGATAGTTTTACTAATTATTTTTATGTAACCTTCGTTTGTTTTCCTTTTCAAATTGCATTAATTTTTCCAGTGCAACAATAAATAGTAGTGGTATATATCTTTTTGTCTTAGTCTTCTATTTAAAGAAAGTGCTTTCAGTGTTTTTATATTAACGATTTTGCATGTGTTTGTCTCAGAAGAACGATTATTAGAAAAGTTTCCAATGTTTGAACCCTATATGTGCCAAGGAATTTCACCTTTCTCTCCTCCTCAAGGATTTTTACTTAAAAGCATGAGGAACACGGAAAACTAAATATTATTATGCTTCTCTAGTAGACTCAGATATGTATTTTTTAATGTTGTTAGCTAGAGTAAATTCATCTACGATATCACTTTTCTGACCAATGAAATAGAAAATTTATTAACATGCATCTGATTGTGGCTATTATGTTTATTTTAAGTTTTATATGTGACCAACATGCCCAAGGACAATTTGGGTTTTACCGTTTGATAAGTGATTAAAACTGATAGAAAATTAAGAATTTGAAAATTCTTACAAAAATGCCACTGAGTTGTTATAGAGAAGGCTTTGACTGTCTCAGAAATAATTAGCTTTATGGGCCCTTGGATGGGATCCCAGACTTTCTCCTCAAAGCCTCAAAGGTTAGTGGGGCACAGACCTGATGTGACTGTGCTTAGCATGAAATGGCTCTCTCAGATTACGTAAAGATTTCTATTCTAAAATGTGTTGTAATTTGGTGGCTATAAGGAAGAAGACTTGGGTTTAATATCTTCTCTGTCTTCTCTTAGGTGAGTTGTTTAAGGCAAAATATTATTAATTCTGCTTAAACTGAACTTATTCTTCAATGAAAGGAAGAACATACACCCTTTTGATCTCACATTCTTGCCATGAAGATAAAAAGTGATCAGTGGAGACGTGCTTTGAAAACCTACGGTTCTGTACAAATGCAAGTCTTCAAATATATATTGAGTCCCAATGAGGCAAGAATTCCATATTCCTTATTTATATTTCCTTATGTTTATCACATGCCATTTCCTTTTATTCTTTTCCAATCCTAACCCTTCAATAAATGCAAATATAATCTTATATTCTTCAATTTAAAATTTAATAGTAGGCTCTCAGTGTCTGCATAATAAAATCTAAGCTTACTAGCAACGCCAGCATGAATATGGTTGGTGTTCTGAGTCTGGGTTCCCTGTCACTTCCTCACTCCTTTTCATCATGCAATGCTCTCCTCTCTGTATTTTAGAAGACCTGTTTCCTCTCCTTAAATCCCCCTTATCCACTCCAGAGACACTGTCTCTACTAATCAATAACTCATACCTCTTCTTTCCTTTGGCCCAGTACCAAACTACAATTCCTAGGCTTTTATTTCTAGACATGCCACAGGAGGAAATTTGGGGCATTTTAAGTGGACAGACACTGAGTGCTGCCACTTCCAAAGCCAGTCTCAAAAAACACCTATCAATAGGCAGGATCCAGAAAAACAGGCTGAGAACTCCAGGGGTAAGTCAGATGAAGGAAGGTGCCCCACATCTGGGTTACTGCATGAAGCCACCCTCTCCAGCTCACCTGTGGGTAAAGTGGAGTGTATAAGGTGAAGAGGGCAAGCTATAAACCTTTATTGTGTTAATTCCCTGAAATTAAAGTATGTGTAGAAAAGCTGGAATTTCTTATCTGAATAAGGACTTTGCCCTCTCCCTTTCATCAGTTACCTTTAAGGCATAGTTCATGTACCACCTCCCATAAGAAGCTTTCCTTGACTCTTTAGAGATAGTCTCCTTTATATTGTACTAAAATTTATTTCAAGTTGTTGGCTGCAAGGAAGAAGACTTTATATTTACCATAGGAGTATTTCTCTTTCTTATAGCAGTCTTGTAAAAATTTGTCTTTACAAATGTTCTACTACTCCCTTGAGGGCCAGAATTGTATCTTCGTACCTTTATGTTCTCAGCAACATTGGACACAGGTGAAAAGACTTTCAATTACTATTGAATAAATAAGCAAATGAGTGAAATAAATCACAGACATTTATTTAAGTTTATACATATAAAGGTGGTGTTGTATCTGCAAATGTTGGGAACAAGGTTATATTCTTAAATCTATTTCTAAAGTGATAGGGTATGTTGTTAATCATTTCTTTAGAAACCAGCCTTTAGCCTCCATATGGATAATTTCAATTTTAAATCCTATTTCAACTTGGTATTACTTTGACAGTATTTTAGTCTGAGATAAAATTCCCTTGCTAGGTAATAGCTTTATAACTCAATGTATCTAATAAATTGAGAAAAAAACAACAGAATTAGATTACTTTTAGTCACTCTTATGAAAGATAAACTACTCTAAGAATACCTGTTCGGAAACCTCAGTGTCCTGTTGCATTAGCTTTTTGTTTATGTGAGTAAATTATAATTTCAAATTGTTGCTGCTTGATGACAGACACTGGGTTTATTAAATGTTTTCAGCTCATTGAAACACACAAAGGAAAAGACTTTTGATGGATGCCTCACTGTTATAGAAATGCACACAGACCCAGATGGATTCAGAGCATTGCACAGCATTTACAGTGGTGTAATTATACGTAACAACTAAAAAGTTAGATCCATTACTTTCTTAAGGCTTTCTTTTTTAATGTCTAAGTTAAAAAATACAGAATTAAATTTAAAAAGAAAGAGGATAAAGGAGAAAGACTTGCTACAACTAGATGTCAAGGTTTAAGGAAATATAATACATGGTTTAACTGTACCTGGACACAGAAATGTCACATTTAACAAATCTGTGGCTAACATCATACTCAACAGCAAAAAGTTGAAAGAAGCTTTTCCTCTAAAAACTGAAACAAGAAAAGGGTGCTCACTTTTGCCCTTTAGTTCAACAAAGTACTGGAAGTTCTAGACAGAGCAATTAGGCAAGAGAAAGAAAGCATTAAAATCAGAAAGGAAAAAGTTACTTGTACATTTTCAGATGACATAATCTTATATGTAGAAAACCCTAAAGATGTCACACACAAAAAAATTTCTGTTAGAACTAAAAATAATTTCAGTAAACTTGTAGGGTACAAAAATCAACTGTGAAAATCAGTATCATTTCTATACATTAAGGTGTATTTGTTTATTCTCACATTACTGTAAGGAAATACCCGAGACTGCGTAATTTATAAAGGAAAGTGGTTTAATTGACTCACTGTTCGGCATGACTGTGGAAGCATTAAAATGTAAAATTAGGAAATTTACAATCATGGCAGAAGATGAAGGGGAAGCAAGACACCTTCTTCACAAGGCAGCAGAAAGGAGATGAGCTAGGGAAAAAAGGAAGAACACCTTATAAAACCATCAGATCTAGTGAGAAGTCACTCACTATCATGAGCACAGTAATAGGAAATCACTCCCATGAGTCAATTACCTTGACCTGGTCTCTCCCTTGACATGTGGGGATTATGGGAATTACAACTCAAGATGAAATTTGGGTGGGGACACAAAACCTACCCATATCAAAGAGTAAACTGTCTAAAAAAGAAAATAAGGAATAAGAACAGCTCTGGAGTGCAGTTCCCAGCAAGAACAAAGCAGAGGGTGAGTGCTCACTGCATTTCTAAACAAGTTTTCACTGCCTATAGACCAGGAGATTCCTGGGCCGAAAAGTGCCAGGAGTTTTCAGCATGGCTTGTGCCACAAGTTGGCATACAAAAACTTACACAAATCTGGGCAGCTGTTTCAACTGGCACCTGGAATTCCTGGGTGACAGAGCCACCCATTCAACTGAAAGGGAGCAGGCTGAGACAGGGAACCAGGCGATCTGGCTTGATAGCTACCACCCCCACAAAACATGCAATCTGAAACACCCTGGACTTAGAGTTTCACAGCAAGTGCAGCTGGACCTGGGACTGTCCAGCCCAGCACCCAATACAGGAGCACCCAGGTACATAAAGCAAGTTGTTAAAGACCTACAAAGACACTTAGACTCCTACACAATAATAGTGGGAGATTTTAACATCCCATTGTCAATATTAGACAGATCAATGAGATAGAAAATTAACAAGGATATCCAGGACTTGAACTCAGAACTAGACCAAGCAGGCCTAATAGACATCTACAGAAAACTCCACCCCAAATCCACAGAATATACATTCTTCTCAGCACCGCATTGCACCTACTCTAAAATTTACCACATAATTGGAAGTAAATCACTCCTCAGCAAATGCAAATAATGGAAATCACAACAAACAGTCTCTCAGACCAAGGGCAATCAAATTAAAACTCAGAATTCAGAAACCAACTCAGAGCCACACAACTTCATGGAAACTGAACAACTGGCTCTTGAATGTTGACTGGATAAACAATGAAATGAAGGTAGAAATAAAGATGTTCTTTGAAACCAACAAGAATGAAGACACAATGTACCAGAATCTATGGGACACATTTAAAGCAGTGTCTAGAGGAAAATTTATAGCAATAAATGCCCACAGGAGAAGCGAGTAAAGCTCTAAAATCAACATCCTATCATCAAAATTGAAAGAGCTAGAAGAGCAAGAGCAAAAAAACTCAAAGTCTAGCAGAAGACAAGAAATAGCTAAGATCAGAGCAGAACTGAAGGAGATAGAGACACAAAAAACCCTTCAAAAAATCAATAAATCCAGGAGCTGTTTTTTTGAAAAGATCAACAAAATAGACTGCTAGCTAGATTAATAAAAAAGAAAAGGGAGAAGAATCAAATAGATGCAATAAAAAATGAAAAAGGGATATCACCACCATTTCCACAGAAATATAAACAACCATTAGAGATTACTACAAACAACTCTATGCACATAAACCAGTAAACCTGGAAGGAATGGATAAATTCCTGGACACTTACACACTCCCAAGCCAAAACCAGGAAGTTGAAACCTTGAACAGACCAATAACAAGGGCAGAAGTTGAGACAGCAATTGAGAGCAACCAAAAAATGCCCACGTCCAGATGGGTTCACAGCTGAATTCTACCAGATATACAAAGAGGAGCTGGTACCATTCCTTCTGAAACTATTCCAAACAATCCAAAAAGAGGAAATCCTTCCCAAATCATTTTATGATGCCAACATCATCCTGATGGCAAAACCCAGCAGAGACTCAACAAGAAAAGAAAACTTCAGGCCAATATCCATGATGAACATCGATGCAAAAATCTTCAATAAAATACTGGCAAACCTATTGTAACAGTACATCAAAAACCTTATCCATCACGATCAAGTAGTCTTCATTCTGGGGATACAAGGCTGGTTCAACATACGCACGTCTATAAATGTAATCCACCACATAAACAGAACCAAAGACAAAAATGACATGATTATCTCAATAGATGCAGAGAAGGCCTTCGATAAATTTCAACAGCCCTTTATGCTAAAAACTCTCAATAAACTAGATATCAAAGGAACATATCTCAAAATAATAAAAGCTATTTATAAAAAACCTACAGCCAATATCATACTGAATGGGCAAAAACTGGAAGCATTCCCTTTGAAACCTGGCACTAGACAAGGATGCCCTCTCTTACCACTCCTATTCATTATAGTATTGGAAGTTCTAGCCAGAGCAATAAGCAAAAAAAAAAAATAAAGGGTATTCAATTAGGAAGGGAGGAAGTCAAATTGTCTCTATTTGCAGATGACATGATTGTATATTTAGAAGACCCTATTATCTCAGCCCAAATCTCCTTAAACTGATAAGCAAATTCAGCAAAGTCTCAGGATACCAAATCAATGTGCAGAAATCACAAGCATTCTTATACACCAATAACAGACAGAGAGACAAATCTTGAGCGAACTCCCATTCACAATTGCTACAAAGAGAATAAAATACCTAGGAATACAACTAACAAAGGATGTAAAGGACCTCTTCAAGGAGAACTACAAACCACTGCTCAAGGTAATAAGGGAGGACACAAACAGATAGAGAAACATTCCATGCTTATGGTTGGGAAGAATAAATATCATGAAAATGGCTATACTGCTCAAAGTAATTTATAGATTCAATGCAATCCCCATCAAGCTACCAATGACCTTCCTCACAGAACTGGAAAAAGCCACCTTAAACTTCATATGGAACCAAAAGAGAGCCCACATAGCCAAGTCAATTCTAAGCAAAAAGAACAAAGCCAGAGGCATCATTCTACCTGACTTCAAACTATACTACAATGCTACAGTAATCAAAACAGCATGATACTGGTACCAAAACAGAGATATAGACCAATGGAACAGAACAGAGGCCTTGGAGGCAACGTCACACATCTAGAACCATCTGATCTTTGACAAACCTGACAAAAACAAGCAATAGGGAAATGATTCCCTGTTTAATAAGTGGTGTTGGGAAAACTGGCTAGAAGTGTGCAGAAAGCAGAAACTAGACCCCTTCCTGACACCTTACACTAAATTAACTCCAGATGGATTAAAAACTTAAACATAAGACCTAACACCATAAAAACCCTAGAAGAAAACCTAGGCAACATCATTCAGGACATAGGCACAGGCAAGGACTTCATGACTAAAATACCAAAACCAATGGCAACAAAGACCAAAATAGACAAATGCGACCTAACTAAATTCCAGAGCTTCTGTACAGCCAAAGAAACGATCATTAGAGTGAATCGGCAACCAACATAATGAGAAAAATGTTTGCAACCTACCCATCTGACAAAGGGCTAATATCCAGAATCTACAAAGAACTAAAACAGATTTACAAGAAAAAAACAAACAAACCCATCCAAAAGTGGGCGAAGGATATGAACAGACACTTTTCAAAAGAAGATATATATGAGGCCAACAAACATATGAAAAAAATGCTCATCATCACTGATTATTAGAGAAATGCAAATCAAAACCACATTGAGATACGACCTCACAGCAGTTAGAATGGTGATCATTAAAAAATCTGGAGACAACAGATGCTCTAGAGGATGTGGAGAAATAGGAACACTTTTATACTGTTGGTGGGAGTGTAAACTAGTTCAACCATTGTGGAAGACAATGTGGCGCTTCCTCAAGGACCTAGAAATAGAAATTCCATTTGACTCAGCAATCCCATTACTGGGCATATATCCAAAGGATTATAAATTGTTCTGTTATAAAGACACATGCACACTTATGTTCATAGCAGTACTGTTTACAATAGCAAAGAACTGGAACCAACCCAAATGCCCATCAATGATAGACTGGATAAGGAAAATATGGCACATATACACCATGGAATACTATGCAGCCCTAAAAAATGATGAATTCGTGTCCTTTGTGTGGGCATGGGTGAATCTGGAAACCATCATTCTCAGCAAACTGACACAAGAACAGAAAATCAAACACCGCATATTCTCACTCATAGGCAGGTGTTGAACAATGAGAATACAGGGACACAGGGAAGGGAGCATCACATACTGGGTTCTGTTGGGGGGTAAGGGAGGGACATTGGGGGAGTCTGGAGGTTGGGGAGGGATAACATGGGGAGAAATGCCAGATGTAGGTGACAGGGGGATGGAGGCAGCAAACCACATTGCCATGTGTGTACCTATGCAACGATCCTGCATGATCTGCATATGTACCCAAGGAACTAAAGTACAATAAAAAAACAAAACAAAACAAAACAACAATAAAACAACAACAACAAAAAAAGAAATAAAACAGTCCCATTTATAGTAATGACAACAAATAAAGTACAATGAAATAAATTTAACCGAGGAGATAAAATATTTCTACTCTGAAATTTATAAAACATTGATGAAGAAATTGAATAAGATTCAAACAAATGGAGAACTATCTCATGGGTATGGATATTATTAATATGGTTATTAATAATATTACTATTAATTACTATTAATTACTATTAATTACTATTAATAACCATATTAATATATTACTAATAAAAATTAGTATTATTATAATATTCATACTTCCCAAAGCAATCTGCAGATCAATGTAATCCTTATCAAAATATCAATGATATTCTTCATAAGAGTAGGAAAAACAATCCTAAAATTCATACAGAACTGTCAAAACAAATTTGAATAGTCAAAGCAATGTGGAGCAAAAAGAATAAAGCTGGAGGCAACAAATTTCCTGACTTCAAAATACAAATCTATGGTAACCAAAAGCATGGTACCACATAAAAATAGTCATGTAGACCAATGGAACAGGAAATAGAGTGCAGAAGTAAATTCACACATTTATAGTCAACTGATGTTCAACAAAGATGTCAAGAACACAAAATGGGGAAAGGACAGTGTTCAATAAATGACGTTGGGAAAACTCACACCATATGCAAAAATCAACCTGAAATCGATAAAATACTTAATAGTAATAGTTTCATACTTTTATAGACCCAAAGCTATGAAGCTACTGGAAGAAAATATATGGAAAAGGCTTCATGACATTGATCTGGGCAATAGTTTTTTTGGCTATAACCCAAAAATCACAGGCAACAAAAGAAAAATATCCAACTAAGATTTTATCAAACTAAAAGCTTCTGCACAGTAAACAATAAAAAAAATTAAGAGATAACCTACAGAATGAGAGAAAATATTTGTAAATTATACAACTGATCAGAGTTTAATATCCAGAATATCTAAGAAACTTCAACAACTCAAAAGCAAGAAAACAAATTAAAAAATTGGTAAAGGAAAAACATTTCTTTAAAAATAACATACAAATGGACTACAGGTTTATGAAAAAATGCTCAACATCACTAATCATCAGAAAATGCAAATGAAAACCAGAATGAGATTTCACCTTACACATGTCAAAATGGTGGTTATCAAATAGACAAAATATACCAAGTATTGTGGAGGATGTGTAGAAAAGGGAACCCTTGCCCATTTTTGTTAGTAGGAATATAAATTAGTGCAGGCATTATGGAAAACAGCATGAAAGTTCCTCAAAAAATAAAACAGAACTATCCCGTGATCCAGCAATCCCACTACTAGATATTATTCAAAAGAAATAAAATCAGCATATCAAAGAGATATCTGCACTCACTTGTGTATTTCAGCATTATTCACAATAGTCAAGAGATAGAAACAATCTAAGTGTCTCTCAACAGATGAATGGACAGAGAAAATTGGTACATACACACAATGCAATACTATTTAGCCATAAAAAGAAGGAAGAAATCTTTATTATACTACAACATGGATGAATCTGGAAGACATTAAGTGAAATAAGCTAGGCTCAGAAAGACAAAATACTGCATGATGTTATTCATAGGTGTAATCTAAAGAAGTAAAAATGTTAATATCCTAGAACAGGAAGCAGAATAGTGGTTACTAGAGCCTGGGGTACTTGCAGGAGATTTTGGTCAAAGGTTAAAAAATATCAGATAGGAGGCATAAGTTCAAGAGGTCTATGATACACCATGGTGACTATAGTAAATAACCATATATTACAATCTTGAATAATGCTAACAAGTGAATGGTAACAATTCTCATCAGAAAATGATAACTATGTGAGGCAAAAGACGTTAATTAGCTAGATTTATTAATTCTATAATATGTACTTCAAAACTTCATGTTATATGTAATAAATACATAAAATTTCACTTATCAATTTAAAAAATAAAATAATACTTTTAAAGGTGGTTTGTTATAGAATTTTTTTAAATGGTTCAAAATTTATTTCTCTATGAATTTCTTATGAATACCAAATAGCCACATTCTTACTGAGATGTGGGGAAAGAAATGAGGAAGGAAAAGTGAGCAATATACCAACATTTGGATTCCAATAATGTTCGTATTAGCCATGATCCCTTATATAAGTTTATAACAGTAATTATTTCTCAAGGGGGAAATTATATATTAATTTAAGCTTATATCAACATGGGAACGTGGCCAAATGTGTTTTCCTTCTCAACAAAAGCGCAATGAAAATCTCTTCTTTTATTTCATAGACTCACATGAGTGTCATAAGTTATGTGTGGCTTCTCAGCAGGTCAAACATATTTTGTAGGTAATAATGAAGTTATTTTACCATGGTCAAATCTGCCTTTAAAGGTTATGGATGCTTACTGTCAAATGGAAAATAATATCATTGCATTAACATTAAAGAGACCTGCTAATTTGTTTTTTTTAATTCACTTACTTTTAACAATCATTTACAACATGTTGAGATTTTCACATAATTTATATGCATATATATGAAGATTGTGTTTCATTGTTGTAACTAACATAAGTAAAAATTAGCTATATTCTACTAAAAGGAAACTGGTATTTTTAGAGGAAATATCCAATGTCATAGACTAATCCTCATCAGAATTAGATTTCTAAACGATTTTTTCTTCAAATGTATTTTATTTTATTTTATTATTTTGGCAACCACATAGTATTTGTTTTAGCAAACATCTTAACAGGAAACAATTGTATTACAAACTTTTCTTCTTTTAAACTCTACAGAATATCTGAATTACGTTGCCTGCTTTCCTTGACAGTCTACTTACATAACTTCATTTTTTTTTTTTTTTTGATTATTAAGTATCTCATTCAAGGCCTGTCAGGTCCTGCAAACTGTAACTCTAGTATTATAGGCATTTTTATAATCAAGTTTGTAGATATTATAGAAAATATCTAGGAATATTTCTTTTAGAAAAAAATAGATAATAACCTTTTACTGGTCTGTGATTTAGCAATTTATCCCACATATTTTCAGTCTGTGAAAGGTCTTGCAAATATGTGCCCTAATTGGCTAATATGCTGTGCCTGATTGAGTTGCTTCACTAAGGAGAATTTAGACCAATGCCTTGGTTCTGGGATTTTGTAGAAAATGGCTCTTCCATATTAGGTGAGTCCTATCAGAGTGGTGTACATTGAGTCTAAGACAGGGCAGGAGGTTGGTTGATTGAATAAGAAGTGTGAAAAAAACATTTGGCAAAGGGAGAAAAGTGAAGATGGGCAAATCCTCAAATCCCAAGTGACTGAAACTTCCTGAGGGACATGCTAGACAAAATATGCTGTTTATCACACAGGACGCTGCATTAAGTATAGTCTATTTTGCTTGGGCTGGACCATTTAGGGGATAGAAGCCCTCCTTTTGCCTACAGTGGAAGAAACTTTAAGTTACTCCAACCTGGCTCCATCCTCGCTCCACCTTTGCTCCACCTTGGTATACAGAATGTCCTGAAAAGTGATGGCCAACTTAAGAATATCTTTTTGCATTTGTCTTACAGAGTTTCAAATGACAGTGACTCCAAACTGAAAAGAAATAAAACATTTTAATAAATCAAAAAGATCATCTTTTCCAAACTGATGGAGCTAGAAACTTTAAACTTTATTCTTCAACTTGAAAGCTGTGTGGCCTGTCTTGTCTTTGCCTTGTAACCATTTAAATTCTCTCCTACTTTGGAGATGAGATGAAAGTCCTGATTGATGTCCCCCAATTCTTCATAAAGACCACAATATGTTACAGGCATGTATTGGTGTGTTTATATGTAGAAGCAAGTCTGAGCAGACATTGACTCTTGACACGTCATTTATATATACAAATTACGTTGTGTGTCTACATGAATGTGTATGGACAAATGTTCATTAGAGAATAACATGAGAATCCCTTTTTTGTATTATTGAATATTGAGGTGCTTGGGGAACATCTGCAATTTGGACAATGTGGTATCCAAAACATACCTCAAAAAATAATATCTGTGACCAAAATTTATACAGACCAGAAAAACCCTTCTCTCCCAATGGAATATTTTTATAGCCATCATACTGTTTCCTCTTCCAGATATAATATGATAACCATCTGGGTTGAAAAATAATAGGGTGAGAATACGTTATTTTAAAATGCGAGAAATTCTAGACCCAAATGTCATCACCCACTGTCTTGGGGAATTTCCTTCAACAAACCCTCCTGTAGTTTGAGACTATATACCCCTTTGCTGAAATGAAATGAAAAATCCAGACATCAACAGAATCAATACAAGGAATTGGTTTAATTTTATTTATTGAAAGGTGAAAAGTGTTCTACAGTAATTAGAATGAGTAGGTCATAACCTATTTAATACAGGAGGAAATTCCCATTGCCAAGACCTTTTAAGTTCATCTCTAATCCTCATTGACTCAATGGTTATCAAACCCATGCCTTTCTTCCACTAGTCAGATTCTTCCTGTTCATTCCTCACTGTCTTATGAATGTGACCTTAAACAATGCAAATCTGCTTTATTGAACTCCCCTACAATGCCTCTCAATCACCTTTAAGAAGAAAATTCAGCTTCTTATCTTAACACAAAAGCACTTGGATCCAATTCAGAGCACTTCATTTTGAAAAGGACTTTGAAAAACAAGAGTGCATCTAGAGGACAGTGATAAGGTTTATCAAGGATCTGGGAATCTTGAAAGAATTTAAATGTCTTAAAGAACTGAGGTCCTGGAAATTGGGTGAGAGAAAGTTAGGGTAAGAAAATTATCAGTGCAGCATGAAGGTATGTGTTACAACCAGCTTAGTAGAGAGTATGGAATGTCATCACCTGGAATAGCTTCATTTCTTTAGTGTAAAGAGGGTACAAGTCCACACTAGCTGTGAATATTCAGGAAAGTTGTATAATCAGTTTGCAACACAGTTCATATTTCTCTAATATTGTATAATAGTTGTCTCTATCTCATAGGGTTGTGGCGAGAATCAAATCTATATGAAACTGTTAGTGCAATTTCTTTCCCATAAGTAAGTGATTACTAATGCTGATTATAATGACTGCTATACCTATTATTTTCTAGAAGGGTATTTCAAACATGAAACTAACTGCCTTGGAAGGTACTGGGTTGCCTCTTCAAAAATAAACTCCTTTGGATTTCTCAGTACTCCTATAAAAAGCCCTAACCTCCTGAGATATGGAAATGACTATGGTTAAAGATGGAAAATGTTGCTTTCACTTCCCCTAGATGCATTTCACTCCTCATAACCCATGGGAATTAGCTCTGTAGTCATTTTCCTAGTTAACTGATCTGATTCCAGGTGGCTAAAAAATTACAATCCCAACTAGACTCCTAAATTTTAGCCCTTCAGAGCAACAGAGACAAGACTGTCATCTGTCCAGCTTCTTGCATTTCAAAACATTGGGAAGAGCAGATTGAAGAAGACATCTTTAGGACTTAAAAGACCCCTGAGTCTACCTAGTCCTTGTTGGAGATAGATTTATCTTTCAAAATATTGGGGTGATAACCTGGGATACCGTCTATTATGTCTCAGTTGAGCAAAAGTTTGTTTATCTTCTTGCTGAAGGGCAGGAGTTTAGCTATCACTCTCCTGCATATAAAGAGAGAATCCATTCTTCATTTCTGCCTTTAGGATGTCCAGACAGGCTTGTAGAAGGTATCATCATTTTCTTTTCCTTTCCTTGCCCTCAGGTAGCAAGGGGGAGACAATGTGCTTATTATTTCTTGCAAGTTACTTAATAAGAAACCCGCCTGTGATCCAGAATACCTTCTCCGTGAATGCAGAATAAAATTAATAAAGATAAATATTTAAAAATATATATGATAATAATAAAGAAATAGCACAACACTAATTATGAGAATGAGGAAAAGACTAGTAACTTTATAGAAGTGTGGATCTAGCTGAGATCCAGCAGATCTGTGTGGAAAAGTGTGACATGGTCATTTTCTACATATATTATCCTGCTGAGGGAAGGGGAAATTTGTTCTTTGTGCATAGGGTTATTGGTTAATGCCATAAGATGGTGATATAAATGGGACTTGCAGAAGATAAACCATAATATTGTAGCTCTAGTGCTTGGCCTGGAAGTTAAACTATTATTAATGCAGGCCATGATTGTTTTAACAGTCGGAAACCACATTACACCCGCTGGACTTTCTGATTATGTGAATGTCTTTGCAGAGTAAGTGCAGCAGGAATCTGGCCCAGTGAAATAACTAGAAATAAAATGAAAGAGGAACTGATTTCCTGTCCTGCCTTCAGTATAGATTCTCCAAACTCATTCTCATCTCATGGTCTCTCAGCTTGCTGTTTTCAGGGATGATTTTTCCTCTGTTATTTTAGTACTCTTCTCGTTACCCAAATCTTATTCTCAAATTGCTTACTTTGAAAGGCTTTTTCTTCAACCCTAGCAAAAAACAGCTAACACTTTATTTTCTTATTTCATAATCTTCAGAAAGTATTTATTAGGACACACACAGAGAGAAGAGAGAGAGTAGGTGTTTAATAGATATTTGAAGATGGACTCACAATTTTTTCTTCTTGGTTACATGGTTGAGCTCCCAACTCATATAATTTTTGAAACCACTGTGTGTTATATGTTTTTAAGCAGTGGCATCCTAGGTTTTCTGTTAAAAGGAGTTTTTCTGCTATTACATATCTTTATAAAAGTACACCATCTAGTACACATCTTTATAAAAGAGATGTAATGGGCTTAGAAAGAATCTGCCTCTGTTTTCTGAGTGCATCATGATTAAGAAGTGACCTTTCCTTCTAAGATGACTTTAAAAGCCATTCCTTGTAATTCTCACTGTCAGATAATATTATTTAAAGTAGTTTTTATTCTTGCCTCTACCTATATAAAACCACATCTACCTCTCCTTTTCTCAGCATAAAACTGAAAATGTAGTCTTGTTTCTACCTGTGGATAACCCTCTGTTTATCCTGTAGTTTTTGTCTCCTCTCATCTGCTCAATGGCTTGGCTTCTGAAGTTATCTCTTAGCTCTCGAATCATTCATTTCTTCTTGTTGTCCTTTATTAGTTCAACATGCAAACGTGCAAGCCGTCATATATTCTAACTGCAGGCCTCATGTTAGCTATTTGTATTTCTTTTCTCCCACTCCATCTATGCAAAGACTCCCAGAGAGAGTATCCTCCACTCCCATTTCCACTCACCACAGCACACTTCCCCCTTGAACATTCCCAGTAAGATTTTTATCCTATCTCTCTGTTAATTATTCCTTTTAAGGCATACTGATGACATCTGTTTTTGAAAAATGTGGTACAAATTTGAAGTTCTCATTTTAACTAAATTCTAGGTAGCGTTAAACACAAATAATCACCATTTTTGCCGCGAAACACTATTTTCACTGGTCTGTGATACTTTCAATATTTTCTCCTGCCTCTTTTGTCCTTGCTTCTCCGTCATATTAATTATCTTCCATAGACCAACTTTCAAATATAGGCTCAATTTAGAATTTTAAAGCCAAATATATTATCAAGTATGCAGTTTTTAAAATATGGTATAAACAAACAAAAAAGAATGTGGTAGTGGGATGGAGATACAGATACTGAAAGACAATAGTACAGAAGCAAAACAAAGTAAGTCCCAGGATGGTATGGAAAAAAATTCCTAGATTATAACTGGAAAGCAGATCCTAAGACCAATCATCTAGACAGTTTACATGGTTTTAGAAATATTTCTTTGGAGGAAAAAATATAATGTAAATTATCTGATGGTTTAGACTGTGTAGAAAATGTATTGGAGAGATACTTTACAGATTTTTAGAGGATATAGAGAGACACAGATGTCAAATAAATATACAACCAAAAAAGTAAGTTAAGATTATTCTCAAGGATAATGCAAAATTGAACAAGAGTAATTTATTAACTGTATACTACCTGACCTAGCAGTGGGAATTTTTATAGTCAGAATATTGAAATTAGCACACAGTAGATAAGGACATCGATAGATTTTTTTTTCTACTTTAGACAAAGTTTTGCCCTGTTGCCCAAGCTGGGGTGCAGTGGTGCAATCTCAGCCTGCAACCTCTGCCTCCCGGGTTCAAGTGATTCTCCTGCCTCAGCCTGAGTAGCTGGGATTACAGGCACCCACCATCACACCCGGCTATTTTTTGTATTTTTAGTGGAGACGGGGGTTTGCCATGTTGGCCAGGCTAGGCTGGTCTCGAACTCCTGACCTCAGGTGATCCACCCGCCTTGGCCTCCCAAAGTGCTGGGATTAGAGGTGTGAGCCACGGTGCCCTGCCTCCATTGACAGCTATTTATATAGTGTTTGGAAAGTGCAAATGGCCGTATAAATGAACTAAGGTCCTAAAAGTGGAAGGCAGGGTTTAAACTGACGCAGAAATAAAAGTAAAAATACAGTATACACAAAATAAAACTAAAAGTAGAGAAGTTTGCCTCTGGGAGCAAGATGGAAGTAAGAATAGAAAACAAGCACTGTTTCTTGAATCTGTTGTGTCATAAGCCTTTAGCTCTAACTGACATATTCATTACAGCATGTAATAGTTTGGTAGTAAATAAAATTAAATATTAAAGTGAGTAATTGTCAGTATATATCATCTCAAATTAATCCAATAATGTGTCTTTTCCTCTGGGCTCCACATTGTTTTTCTCCTCTTTGTCTCGAGTATGGGGGTATCTCCCAAGCGGAAAGTAGGGTTAGCCTTCAAGCTTCCCGATAGGGCAGGAACAGAAGAAGTGCCTTATGCAAGTGTGTGACCCAATCACATTTAGCCCTAGAGTTGTCTCTCCATATCCTGGAAAACCTATGAGGCAGGTACTTTTTGAGGCGCCTCAACTTTGTTCTAGATACTTACACATTTGACCCAGAGAAGGTTGGAGTTTTAAATATGGCACCCACATCATTTGCTTTACAGAAAGCTTGGATTATGTTTTCTTTGGAAGTGAAAACTTTCTTAAACTAGTCTTTTAGAGGCCACAGTTCCCATTGTATCTACTTTCTGGAGAAATGTGTGTTGATTTTGGGAAGCAGTAGATGGCTACATTTTTAAACTCTGAATTCTATCACACTAATATTTATTAAATGGTTCAATAAATGAATTAGTAAATTAAGTAACAAATTCATGACTGATTTTTTTCCCTGCCACAGGAACAAAGCAAGACTTTGGTACTTAGATCATGAGGACTCTAAAACTGATGAGGCTGCAGATTTTTCCCCAATCGCTTATTGATGGCAAAGCGGTCTGACTAGGCAGAAAAGTAAATAGCACATCCAGATTTCAAATTATTCCTGAACAGGATGGAGATTTTTGGTTAATTTAGTTTCTAAGTGAAGCTGCCATCCAAAATTTCATCAGTGTGAAGAAAATCTAATAGGTCAAACATTTCAATCTCACATTCATAGATGCAACAAGATAATCCATACTGCCCATCGCCCTGTGCATTTTTATGGCATCTGTCTCTGAAGTCCCTGATGAGAAATTACATCCTTCCCTCAGGGAGGGGGCACTTAAACCATTCTACTGTCAAGGTAAAGTGTCTGATTTGAAGGAAAATTTGAAAATAGAAATGCTTTGTTCTATTTAAACTGAGTTAAAAAATACTAGGACTTTCCTACAATAGAGAGGCAACCTAGGGTAATGGAGAGCGTGCCGGACGTAGAGTCTTAAGACAGGAGTTCTGATTTGGTGTCTTTGTTACTGTGCCTTGTTAAGTTTCTGATTTTATGTATTTATGTATGTATATATTTATTTATTTTACCAGAACATCACGTAAGTTTATTTAAGATGTAATTTTATTTCAAAATTGACAAGTTTAATTCTTAATTGCACCAAGTAAACGTAGACATTTAATTATTTTTTTTAAGTTATTCCCTCCAAAAAAACTGAGGGAGCTTTTCTTTTCCACCACCATACACCATGGTTTCTGAATAGCTCTCTTTTTGGAGGACATTTCAATTGATGAGTAAACTGCTTTAAAGATATTTCAGAACTTTATTCCCCAAATGAAAACTAATCTGAACAAACTATGTGTTGCATAGATTTCTCTACAGATTCTTTGAATTAAAACCTAAATGCAACTACCATAAAGTGTAATTTTAACCTATTTGCCCCATAGTAAAAACTATCTGTCCTGAAATTATGATGAATATACCCTGCGATTTTCCAGTTAACAGAGAATTATTGATTTTAAATCTATAAAGAGAACAGTAATCATGACTCAAAGACTTCTTGTGAATATTACTGAAGTGTGCAATCAGCAGACTATCAACTCATCATGTATATTTTTTGGAATCTACTAAGTACCAGGCACGGGACTTCGTACTGCAGGTTTTGTGGTGCTCAGGACAGAGGATGTGGTGGGGCAGTATCTGTGACAGTGCCTGGAGTACAGAATAGAGTGGCTCTTCAGCATTCCTTTACTGAAAAGTATTACTGGTGGACGAGAAATGAATTTCTCCAGGCACAGAGATTGCTTTATCCAGGAATGTTACAATAGAAGAGAATTATCATTGTATTTCCTATATTTTGTGATTCGGGATCCCCATAGATCACACAGAAGGGGTTCGAATGAATAGAGAGTACAATGAAAGCACGAGGTGAGGCAGAGTGAGAGAAAAGAGTTGAGTGGAACTGGAATGATGAGAGCAGGGTTCCAAATTTAACCTACTTCCACTTATAAACGCATCTGGAAAGGAAGACATAAACCTACATAAAGGAGGAAGGAAACACACACAATGCGTCAATAGTCATTTTTAGTCCTGGATTAGCCATGACTAAATATGGCAAGTAGCCTACTGTCCACGTATACACTGAAAACACCCAGGAATGTGAATCTGTACTTGCTCAACACTTTAAATCTCACATCTTTGTGCAGAAACATGCCAGAGCATTTATTTTACTTAATTTGGAGATGATGTTTCACTCTCGTCACCCAGGCTGTAGTGCAGTGGCGTGATCTTGGCTCACTGTAACCTCCACCTCCGGGTTCAAGCGAGTCTCCTGTCTCAGACTCCTGTGTAATTGGGATTACAGGTGCATGCCACCATGCCTGGGTAATTTTTGTATTTTTAGTAGAGATGCAGTTTCATCATATTGGTCAGGCAGGTCTCGAACTCCTGACCGCATGTGATCCGCCTGCCTCGCCCTCCCAAAGTGCTGGAATTACAGATGTAAGCCACCACAGCCAGCCTTTATTTTCATTGCCTAAAATTGCTCTTGACTAGATCTCTGCCTTTGCATCTGCTTGCTGCCTTGACACTTAGGACTGGCCATCAAGTGGTTTCATTAAAAAGGTATTTTTATTTCAAATTGGCATTAAATTCTTAGCCAAATAAATAACTATTGAAAGAAATCTTGGTCAATGATGATGGAAATCTAGGAGTGACATGGTTGGTCTTGTTGATTGATCCTCACACATGAAGTCATACAAATTGGTCAGAAGCCTACTGAACGTTCGATTGAGTGACTGATTGATTGATGACTGAGATAAAACCACTTAACATGAAATCTAGCCTGCTAACCATATTTTCTGTTCACAGCAGCATACTGTTAACTATAGGCACTATGTTGCACAGCAGATCTCTAGAATTTATTCACCTTGTCTACCTCTAACTTTATACCCATTGAACAACTGCCCGTTTCTCACTTTTCCCATCCCCTCACAACCACCATGCCTTTTTTTTCTACAACAGGTTTGACATTTTTGACAAGATTGGCAAAAGTTACAGAGGGTCCGAAAATTATAGAGGTCAATTAAATGTGCTATGTGTCAATGTTAATTTCCTGATTTTGATGTTTGGATTGTGAGTAAGTATGAAAAAGTCTTTGTTTGTAAGAAAGTACACTGAACAACTCGTAGTGATGAAGAATCAAGACAGGCAAAAGAACATTATCTGTACTGTACCTGCAGCTTTTTATAAGTTTGAGATTGCTTCAAAACGTTAACATATATTAAAAGTATATTACTTGTCCTGTACTTGCAACTTTTTTTATAAGTTCAAGTTTGCTGCAAAACTTTAACAGATATTAAAAGTATACATTTTTATTTTATTTGATATAATTTGTCCTTTGTATTGTAATGTTAGTAATCTTTTATCAGTCTATTGTGCTAAAATATTATTAAATGTTGTTTTGATTTATTCTATTTAATTTAATATTATGTTCAAATATGCACTCTTACATTTTATTTTTCATTGATAGATAATTAATAATGAGAAAAGTTTGGATACTGGTGAAATAAATACAAAAGTATTTTAAGAAGAGAAAAATTAATAATTAAAATTAAACAGGAATTCTTAAGATTAAGTTTTTAAGAAATTTGAAACAATAAAAATTATTGTTTCAAAGTATATTTCCATTAAATAGAAACCACATAAAAACGACCTGCAGGATAGTACACATTCTTTACTTAATAAAGATCTCATTACTGACTAAAACTATGATACTATAACAGAGAATTATTCATAAGCCTGGCCTTCCCATTGTAAGATAAAGAAAATTACCCTTAAATTGAACAAGAAAGACAAAAACGCTTTGAACTTTGCTATTACAATGAATGATGGTTCTGGAAAATGTTCATCACAGTTGTGTGAGATTATGAGAAGGTTTCTAGGAAAAGAAATCTAATTTTGACATTAGTTAGCATGTAATCAAAAATTTCTATTAGAAGATCATGAGAGAAAGAAGTGTTTTTATAGGATTCTACTGATACTTTCATATGTTTATTATATCTTAATTTTAATTTTTATTAAGCCAAATTTTATTATTTTATACATAATAATTGTATATATTTGTGCAGTATATGTGTTACATTGATATGTGCATACGATGTGGGATAATGAAATCAGGGTGTTTAGGATCTCCATCACCTAGAATAGTTATCATTTCTTTGGAAAAGGAACGTTTCAAATTTTGTCTAGCTTTTTTGAAACATAAAACATATTCTTGTTAATTTTACAAAAAAGAGTCTTTCAGATTAGAAAGTAAGTGGTTTTTATATACTAAATTTAAAGACAATGTATTTTGTTATTACTCTTACATGTTTCACAGTAAGTGTTTAACATCAACTTTCACGAATGAAGATTTTATGATTGGCAACACTTAAATATTTATAACCAATTAAGCACACATGGGATTACAAGAACAGGAAATAAATAAATAAATCACAAGCAGGTAATATTACTCAAGCAAGACAAGCAAACACCTATCCAGAACTTTGATGAATTTAAAGAAAAATAATATTTAGTGGTGCATAACAAGGGTAACATGCACTGACGGTCCAATATTTAGAGAAAACAAAATTTAAAATTTCCAAGTTCAGTAGAATTTTAAAAGCTAATTTTAGAATGCCTAAACCTATAAGATGTGAAATAGAGGGAGAGAAAAAAAATAAAACAATCCCTATCTAACATGAAGAATTTAAAAAGAAATTAATAATTTAACAGATATTAATATGAGACAGTAAGTTGCTTATAAAATTCAAAAAGTAAAGAATTTTCATTCAAACATTGTTGGTAAAGGAGTGCAACTCAGAATTCTCACCGAAATTCCAGAGCATTCTTTGGACTTTTTATTGGTGCATAGTTTAAATTTTTTATTAGAAAACATGGCCTCAACTGTGCCAATAATGATAATATTATTTAGAGCAATCAGAAGATTAGATATGTTGTTTTTCTGGATCTTTCTAGACCATTTGCATAAAGCATGTGATGTTTTTCCAAATGTACAATGAAATGCTAATAAAGAAAGAATGAACTTAGATGGGAAGTGAGAAGAACAAGAGACATTCCGCTGGTTGAGAGAATGTCTGCTAGCAGAGCTGTGGTTCTTTGAGGAGGGAGATGTGTCTGGAGTGGATGAGTGAGGGAGGCCAGGGTACAGCAGGACACTAGGGGCTGCCAGCAAGTGAGACTCTACATCTTTGCCTGCTGAGAAGAGCTCCCACATGCCCCACATTTACTGTATTAAACGCTGGCGATCCCTGTGATTGAGCTAGTGAAGATCAGCTCATAGAGGGTTTTCAGCAGAGAAGTGACGTGATCTAACACAGTTCAAAGAATTCCTGTGCAGACCAAAGCTACACACTGAGCATACTGAGTATATCAGACAGAAGGTTCCATCCTTCAATATCCAGGATGACATGGCAGTTTTGTTGCACCGACCCGATATGCTCTATCTCAGAATTGTTTGTGATATAAGAGAAAACTAGCAAACAAACAAAAGCCCAAAGCATCCAAATAAAACTAAGTAATGAAGCCATTGTCTTTTCTTCTTAGTCTTCTCATCTTCTTCATTTGACTATTTATTGTCCTCTTCTTGACGCCTGAACACTATGCTAACTCCTGAGAGATTAGAAAAAAGGCTTTCAAATGGCAGAGACATCTGATGTGAAGCTCAAAAGAAGAGACGAATGTCCATAGCAAGTGAAACTGGGGAGAATGACTAATAATTCTGGGAAAGAAAGTGTCGGCTCAGAAAGGCGAACTCTCAGAGCACTCTTAGAGTAATTGGAGAGAAGAGATTGGAGTGAGGTGATGCAAAAGGGAAAGAGACACCCTGGATTTTAAAGGGGCTTCACTGCACATAGGAGTTCCTTTCCACCAGCACTGCCCCAAACCACTAATTCCAAGGCATTTGATGTTTTTGAGAGGATGGTGGATAGGATTTGAACTATTTTCTTAAATAACTAACTGGCACTGGTGTAAAGAAGGGTGGACAGTGGGAAGATGAGGCTGAGTTTAGCCTATGGAAGGGCAAGTCTGTGTGCTAGAAGCCACACATCCCGTAGCCCATTTCACATGCATTTATTCAGAAAAGGCTCTGTATGTCCAGGGCCTGCAGCTTCAAGCCAAAGGCACATCAGCCTGTTTACGTGACTTCCTCAAAGAAAGACCTGCTATAGAAGACCCTGAAAAGAACATTGATGAGGAAGCTGAGTTTGGAAAGCATCCAGACCTGGATGTCCCTGAATGGATCTGTCACCTAGAAGCTATGTGACTTTGGACATGTCACTTAACCTCTTCATATCTCATCTGGGAACAATAATAATTTCCTTAAACAATTATCTGCAAAAACTAAACAATGCATGGATGTCCTGTGGCCTGTGTCATGCACAGTCAATGTGGGATACGTAAGAGCTCTTTTTAGCCGGCAAAGAGGCAGATTCCTGTGCTGGAAAGCTTCCTCCACACTCTGCGTCCTCAGGTAAGGGATTCACTTTCATTTGTATGCTTCTAAGGACAACATTAGTAATCCCAGTGCCTGGCTCTGAAAAAATGTTTATTTTTTCAGGTGTCATAGAACTCTAATCCACAGGGTGGCGCTATTTGTTGAACGACTTGTTCAGCTATGAAATTTCTTCAAATCTATGGAACACGCTTATTTCTTCCTATTGTTTTAACTCCAGATGCTTTTCTTTCTTCCTCTCTGCCCTGCAGTCCCCTCCCCCTTCCTTACAGTCACTTTCCCTCCCTTTCCCTTTCTCTGTCTCTCTGTTCTCTTCCCACCCCCTCAAAGGTATGGTATAATAAAATGAGACAATGTGTCCAAAAGGTCTTAAATTATGGGTAGTAATTGGTATGAAATTACCCCATGCAATACCTCTCTATTATGTGTGATTAATCAATAGCATATGACTACTGGAAGAATGCAGTTCCTGCCAAAAAATTCTTTGATTCAGCTGAAACATAAACAAAGTACACAGTGCTTGTTTGCATAAAAAGAGCTAGTTAGGGTGAGATAAAATATGTCTCTGTTAAAAAAAAATGCTGTCCTGAGATACCCAGTTAATCAGACACTGGCCTAATGATAAAGGAGGAGAGGAATGGGATTAAATGCTGTGTAGGGCCCTTCCACAGCCCCTCTCCTGCTGCTCAGAGCTGGATTTCCCTCTGTTGACTTGCAGGAGTCCAGTGGTCTGGGAAGCTGTGATACTTAATACCTAGTGTCAACTTGACGGGATTGAAGGATGCAAAGTATTGGTCCCGGGTGTGTCTATGAGGGTGTTGCCAAAGGAGATTCACATTTGCATCAGTGGACCATCTAATCAGCTGTCAGTGCAACTAGGATAAAAGCAGACAGAACACGAAAGGATTCATGTAAGGGCATGGGTGCTTTCTGTCCTTGAACGTGATGTCTCCAAGCTCTTCGGTTTTTGGACTCAGGGACTTTCACCAGTGGTTTGCCAGAAGCTTTGGCCACAGATTGAAGGCTGCACTGTCGGCTTCCCTAATTTTGAGATTTTGGGACTTGGACTGGGCTTCCTTACTCTTTAGCTTGCAGATAGCCTATTGTGCCACTTTGCCTTGTGATCCTGTGAGTCAATATTCCTTAATAAACTTTTTGTCATATATACATGTACCCTATTAGTCCTGTCCCTCTAGAGAACCCTGACTAATACAGAAGCCCTCATCCAAAGAGGACATTCTGTTCCTCCAGGGCAGGGAACAGAGAATGGTGCTTTTAAACCTATGGCCCCTGAAGAGGAGCCTCGCACAAATAAAATTTTTCAGCTATTCCGATAAGTTGGATATTTAATAAAGACCAGCTCTGCAAAAAGGTCAGCATGGGGCTAGTCTCATGCAAGACGAGAAGAAGATAAGCATGTTCTTAAAGTAGTCTTTCATTACAAAACCTCTCACTCCTCACCATCCCAGAGTCATTTGAAAGAACTATGTGGTAGGTTGAATGTGTTCTTCCAAAAACATATGTTGAAGTACTGATCTCTGGTTCCTGTGATCTCATGTGGAAAGAGGATCTTTACTGATGTCATCAAGTTAAAATGAAGTCATACTGGATAAGGGTGGACGCTAATACTTTGACTAATGCCCTTATAAAAAGATAGTTGGATACAGAGGAAGCACAGACACAGAGGGAAGATAAAAGCAGAGATTGGAGTGATGCATTTACAAGCCAAGGAATTACAAAAATGCCAGCAACTACCAGAGGATACAAATGAAGAATGGGATAAATTCTTCTGACTCTCCAGAGGAAGCTGATCCTGCCAACATCTGTGTTTCAGACTTCTAGACTCCAGAAGTGTGAGAGAAAAAGTTCCTTTTCCTCTAAGCCTCCTAATTTGTGGTGCTTTGTTAGAGCTGTCCTGGGAAACTCAGATAAAGATAACTTTGGACATTCACTTTAATTTAGGAAATGTTTTTTACAGGCTGTACAATTTTAATGGAATTATGAATATTTTCAAATGGATACTCGGAGAAGCCTTCATTTTTATGTGATACGAACACTTATTTGACACTGAATTTGGATAACAGATTACATTCACTCAGTGATCCACGTTTTGTGGGTTTTGCATGTTTCAGACACTGTGCTATCAACTGAAGAGATAGTAATGAAAAGTCTATTTTTATGACTTATAATTTCACCAGGTTTTATGTAATTGCAGCAAAATATGATGAATGCCATTCTCAGGGAAGAAAACAAGTGGGGAGAGAGCCCTGGAGACACACAACATCGCTTTGATTCAAGGAAGGCCTCTCTGATAGACGTGTAAAACTCAAGATGAATTCCGTGTTGAGGCCAGAGCTTTGGAGACATCCAGCTGGATCCATGTTCTAATCCTCCAGGGAAGATCTCTGAGCAATGCGTCCCTGCGTAGAATTCCACCTCAATGTGCCACATTCCAAAGGGGCCCAAGCTGCTTTGATTCCAGCCTCTGTCTTCTTGTTTCCAGTTTCTCATTGAGCAACTGGAGCCCTGGCCCAAATCCCAGAGTGTTGATTAGGGACCAACTGAACTTGGATTAATTTTGTGGTGTTCTATATGCCTTTTGCACAAGAGTGGATGCCAGTTCCTAGATGCCTCGGGCTGTGCTCACCCAGCTGATCTAAACCCCACAGGCCCCTCCCAGCCATGCTGATATACACCATAAATAATTTCTACTGTGCATTCCTGTGGGTACCTGCATGTGTTTAAGAGAAAGAGAGAAAGATTTGGAGGGAGATTCTGAGACTCCTGCACTTTTGAGACATTGTATCTATTGTACCCTGCTGCAAATCTATTTGTCCCTCCTCTGTCTTAGCTTCTGCCTGTTTCCTACATGGAAGAGAATCTAGAATCAGGTTCTTGATGGGCCACTCTCTTCAACTACTTTTTGTTTCCTTTGTTAAAAAGGAACCACCTTGTTGCAGACCACAGCAGGACAATTGTAAGTGTAAGTCTGCACTCTGATTCCTTAGCCCCTTTTCATCGCTACACTATAACTCTTCAACTCAAGAAATGCATGTTACTGTTTTTTTCCATCTAATTGGTCAAGTGAGAAACATTCAAATTATCTTTAATTTTTCTCCTTTTATCTCCCCCATTTGATCCTTTAAAACATTTTGTTAATTTTATTTCAGAATATATTTAAAATCTGCCTTTTTCTTTTTATCTTTTCTACCAAAATCCTAGTGTAAGCCATCCTGCCCTCTTTGACTATCGTAATATGCTCTTAAAAATTCCTGTTTATATGTTTGCCCTCCTCTAATATTTTTACAAATGGCAGTTAAAATTATCCTCTTAAAAGTAAATCATATTAGGCTATTTTTTAATAAAACATTTTGTTAACTTTACCCGACTATTCACGTAATTTAGGGCAAGTTATTTCCTGCCTCTGTGCCTTAGTTTACATATGTGTAAAATAAAAACTATGGTACCTGTCATCCCATATGATGGTTGTGACAGATAAAAGTTAAAAATGTAAAGTGCTTCAGGCACAGAGTAAAACTCAGTAAATGTTACTTTTTATCTTTACAATTATCACCATTATTATCAATATCATTATTGTATTTATAATCAAATCAAACCTGGAATCTTGGCCCCCCTTGACCTATCCCCTACTTGTTTGTGCCTTGGCATCCCATACACTCCCTCATGAAGTTCCAACCACCAGCACTTCCTTAACTGTCTTTATACCTCAGGACATTTGCACATACTGGTCTGTCTACTTGGAAGCTTCTGTTATTCTCATGGCTGACACTTCAGAGATTATGAGTCAAATATGATCACCTTAGAGACGTCTCCTGACTACCCTATTGAACTAGTTTTCATTATTTCTTTCATAGACAAAAATCAATTTGTAATTTTAGTTGTTTTTAATTGTTTGCTGTTGGTCATCTTACCACTCACACTCCCCTAGACTGCAAGCTCCTTGAGGACAGGGATCACGCTTACCTTGTGTTTTGTGTGCCTCTAACATCTAACTTAGCTCCTAATATTAAGCCATGCTTAATATTTATGAAATGTCCTCAGTCTGTCTTCCTGAAATATTGCCACATTACTTCCAACTTGGTAACCCCGAACTCTTTATTATTTATTTGTTGATTTATTTTGAGATGGCATCTCATTCTGTCACCCAGGCTGGAGTACAGTGGCGTGATCTTGGCTCATTGCAATCTCTGCCTTCCAGGTCCAAGTGATTCTCCTGCCTCAGCCTCCTGAGTAGCTGGGATTACAGGTGTGTGCCACTATGACCAGCTAACTTTTGTATTTTTTAGTAGAGAAGGGGGTTTCACCATGTTGGTCAGGCTGGTCTCAAATGCTGCATTCTTTAGCCATGTGATTTTCTCACCAATTCCTGAATATACTATTCCAAATCACGCCAGGCTGTTTCTCCTGCAAGTAACTCCTGTCTTCCACTTCTCTATCTGCTCTTTCACCCATGCCTCATTATGCGGCAAGATGCTTTCTATGTAAATGACTCATTACTTTGAGATCCTATCTCTCAGTTGATAGTCCAGTTGTAGGATCTGACATTATAGTGGTTGTGAAAATTGAGTATTAATTGGCTATAGAAGGAAGAATGGAAAAAGAAGAAAATATAGGGAGGGAACAGAGAGGTTGATAGGCAAAATCAAAGAACTTGGAGGTAGCCAACCTCAGGGTGACCACAAGGAAGTGAGCACCTGTTCAGGCAGGGATACTGGGGTTCTGGCATGATGCAAGGAAGAAGTCTGATGCTGGTTTTCACATCATTCAGACACCATTCTTGTTTTGACACTTGGACATTTATTACCTGTTTGGCTTGTCTGTTTCACTCATGTTTCAAAGGCTGGAAGCCTGTTGTACACCTCTCGTCTGTCTCTGGCATGGTCTTGCACTGCCACATCTCCCAGTTGTAAGTGGAGTCCAGCACTAACTATGCCCCTGGGATGACACTTTTTTTTTTCTTTTTTTTGCTCACCAGAGCATCTGTGTACTAATGTAAGAAAATCCTTAGAAATGAAGAAAAACAAAACTACGGAGCCAAAACTTATTTCGCTGGCAAGAAGTGAAGTTCTCACACAGTCCGTGCCAGGGGCTGTGATCCAGTTCTCTTAACCCCTCTACCACTTTCTTTTTAAAACATCAATGTTCAAAAGTTCCTAGGACTGATCAAGCATACTTAGACATATATAACACCTTCATTCAGACATTTAAAATGAATAAAATAATTAGTAGTACATAAGCATTATGTCTACGTGTAAAAGCAGCATTTATTGGGTAAAGTATATCCTTCAGTTTTTGAGAAAGACTACACAGCATTACTTTTTCTTCTATTTGTGCACAAATATCAGTGAGCGAATCCAATTTGCAGCATTATCTTTTTGCCCTGCAATTCATCCCCTTCACGAACACAAATGTGATTTAGAAAAAGCTTACAATGGGGCATGCCATTTACAAGATCAACCAATCCCCAAGACCTTTACAGACTCGCATCACCAGATAGGTTTCCCCAGCCAGAAAACATACCTGAGTCACAGGAGGAGTCCACATCACGAGCGCTGAGCATCCTCCTGCAGCACTGTAATAGATGACAAGGGAACAGGTTTTAAAATATAATGAATAGATATATGAATTAGAATGCAAAAGAAAAATACACTTTTAAGATGAAGCTTATTTCCAACCAAGGAAAAGGGTCATAGCTGGCATGTGCTGCTTCAGGAAACATGGGGACTTCATAGCCCCAGAGCCTGAGCCAATGATTTCCCTTTCCCACATGTTGAGGAGAGACACTAGAAAAGTCCTTTATGGATTACCTTATAGGTCCATAAGAATAGTATTTAGCCCTCATCTCCCAATCTCTCTTCAATATTTCCATCTTTCCTTTGTTCCTTCCTTCCCTCTGATTCATTTGTTCACCACATGTATACTGTGCAGTTACTTTGTACTAGATGCTGTGCTTTGGACTACTGACTTCCCTTCTCTCACAAAAATTCTGTTCTAGTGGGAAGGAAGGTCAGTAACCAAACCAGCTGCACACACAACACACACCACAACACATACACACACACACACACACACACACACACACACACTCACACACATTTAGAGTCCTAAGTTATTTTTGAACACTAATGTATGCTAAGATAAAAAATATTGCTGGGTGTAGTGGCTTACTCCTGTAACCCCAGCACTCTGGGAAGATCACTTGAGCTCGGTAGCTTGAGACCAGCCTGAGCAACATAATGAGACCCTGACTCTACTAAAATAAAAATAAAAGTTCACCACATGTGGTGGCGTGTACCTGGGGTCCCAGCTACTTGGAAGGCTGAGGTAGGAAGATTGCTTGAGCCTAGGAGTTCCAGCCTGCAGTCAGCCACCATCACATCACTGCACTACAGCCTGGGTGACAAAATGAGACCCTATCTCAAGAAGATAAAAATGATGAGAGTGACCGAGGGACTTATGGTATTGAGGTGGGCGGACGAGCAATTGGGGAGTGGGACTCGGTGAAGATGATATTCAGCAGGGGTTTAAAAGTAAGGACCCCTAAACAAAGATCTGGAGAAAGATCAAGTGGCTTGGAGAATAACAAGCCAGGGATGACACAGCAGCAGGTGGAGGAAGGCCAGTGCAGCTAGAGAGAGTGAGGCAGGGAAACGGGTAAAAGAGGAGTTGGAGAGGTAGCAGGGCAGAATTAGCAGGTGCCTGGAAGATGACTCTACACACACAAACCACGTTAGTAAAATAATAAGAATGACATACTTAAGACATATTTTATTATAATATGATACATTATGATTTAGCTCAGAGATGTTCGGCAAATTTCTCAAACTTGCACAGCACCTGCAACCACTGAACTCTAAACTAGTTCTATGTTCCTAAGACGCTGCTGCCCTTCAGGAGGCTGATGACTTCCTCAAAGCCAGAGCCACTGATGGAAAACGTGTCGTTACATTTGGGCAGTAGCTATGCCCCTTCTGTATGCCACATCTTAAGTCCTGGAAAAAGGCAGTTATTATCCCAAATGGAGATTTTCCTTTTGTTTTGTGTTAAAAGACTTTATTTTTGTAGAAGCATTACAAAAATAAAGGCTACAGGTAGAAGGCTAATAGAATTGATCAATAACAGTGTCTGCTGGAGAGAATTCACTTGTTCCCATTTAAATTATGGGCCAAGGAATTGAACTCCAACAAGAGAGCTCACGGTTACCCCCTTTCCCTGGGCCTGAGCAGGGTCTGGGGATGTTTTGAGCAGAAAGAAAAGAAAAAGTGATGAATAAAAAAAAGCCACAGAGGGACCAATGTTCCTCCTCCTCATTGCTTTCAGGGGTCGCCGGAATGGACGGGGTCCTGCTCCTCTCCACAGTCTCCCAGGATTCTGATGGCACTCAGGAGACTTCGTCCTGACAGAGAGTTAGAAAATTCTAGAGCACTAGCGCTTGTAAGACACATCATCTAATTCCAATCTTTTTACTTTATATGGTGAGTGAGATAGATATTCAAAGAGATGCAGGGACTTTCCCAAAGCAACACAGATCGTTCATAGAGGACTTGGGACCGAGACAGAAGTGGCCAGAACCGAAGACCAGAGCCCTCTAGAGCCAGCTCACCACAACGAAGGGTGTAACAACCCAAAATTTCATTTAAAAAGAATATTTTTTCTAAGTTATAAAATATTAAATAGAAACAGCTGATTTAGAATTAGAGAACATGACACTCCGTCTTTAAAACATAATAACATAAAAAAGCCCTCTCATGTGTGATATGCATAGATACATGACAGAAGAATGGAGCCCGGGCCATTATCAATAGTTACTTCTGTTCTCTGGGTGTAAAAGAAATTTTGCTTCCTTCTTTGTGCTTTCCTTATTTTCCTTAAATTTCTAAAAATTACAGGTAATACTCTTTGTGGGCAGAAAAACAAAACCAAATAAAGCTAATAGAAGGTTTTGTAAAAAACCAACAGAGTAGTGATATTGCCTTTTCATAGGAGACTACTATTTTTTTTCTCTTACAGCAAGGTAAAAACATAAGGACTTTCATATCACCACTCATTTTGTTCAAAATGGAATATAACAAAATACAAACTCTTTCCCCAGGAGCATCTTCTCTTATGTGCTAACATTTTAGATGAAAGCATTTTTAAATCATCATTCTTTGCCCCCAAACCATTGTTCTGTATTTTCTACTTTTTTAATGTTCTGGGAGATAAATGGCTTTCTAACTTTTTTTATGCCTCCCTTTTTCCTTCCCTCCTTCGCTTCTTTCCTCCCTTTCAGGAATATTTATTGAGCACCTACTTTGTCTCAATACGTCTGTTAGATATCCATCATCATTCAATGACTCAGTGGTTGCTGAGAATTAATCAGAATACTGCTGACTATCAGTTGTACACATAGAAAATATAATACAAATTCAGAAAAAGTTAGAAAGCCATTTAGGCATAAAAGCAGAGAGTAAGAAAGGGAAGAAGGAAGAAAGAAAGAAAGGGAGGAAGGGACAGAGGGAGGGAAGATGATGAATGATGAGATAAATAGTTGAATAACGTGAGATGTCGACATGACTCTTTAAAAACCAACCACAAATTCACCCAGTAAATCAAGATAATTGTGCTCCATGAAAGGACTATACTTCCAATTCATTATGCCTGCCTAGGCCAGGATCTTAAAGTATTTGAACTTGTTTCTTGTTATGGATTAAATTTATACCTTCCACCTGAAGAACTAGGGACTTCCCCAGGCTGGGTATTCTCAAGGATGCCAGAGACAACACAAGGTTGAGCAGCCAGCACCAGAGCCGTGGTCAGGCAGGCAGACACTGGACAGGGGTCAGGCAGGAGCCCCAAGAGCATCTGCCAGTATAAATAGGTTTCTTACCTGAAGAACACCTAGGCATAGGTTGAACAACTAGGCCCTTGGCTGCCCACCAGGTAAAAGAAGGATCCCATGAGAGGCACCGTGTAACTACCACATCCAGCTCTCCTTCATTTTCCATTAGGGTAGGGCTACTAGCCACTCTGCTGCTGGAACCTCAGTTTACTTATGACTCCAAAAATATCTGGCTTGAACTTGGGCTTAAACACAGTTTGGCTGCAGAGTTAGAGTTTGTATAGCATGCTAGTAACTTGCTTCCTGGAATGTGAGGCATTTAAATACAGTTTATGAGACATGAACAAGTCTACTTTCCTTCCTTCTTCCACCCACATCATCAGGTAAACAGAGGAAGAACTGAGCTCAATTAAATCATCTACAGTTTAATCTAGGAGAGAGTATGCATAAGAAATAACAGGCATGGGCATGAGAGACTTCAGGACACCCTTGATGAGAAACTATGTGGGCATTATGTAGAAGCTCAATTCTCAGTCCCAAAATAGGTCTGACAGTATTCCAGCTAAACTCTGGTCCCACCCAAGTGAAGTCACATCAAATAAAAACAATATGACAGAGATATGTTGTGTGTTTTTCTAAAACAATTATTTTAACGGTAGGAGTAAGTGATGTTGTGAATGTCCACTGGTGGATCATGATATTAGATTCTCTCATGCACTGAAAAACAATTCAAAAATGCATACATTGTTTATGTCTTTTACAGGAAGCCAATAGACAGTTCCAGAAACTAATATCTTAACGTGCTTATGTCAATTTTCTGGCAACCTTACAAAATTAGTTTTAAAAAGTGACTAATATTAGATATTTTAAACCTAAAATTAATGTAATAACTAGAATTTCCTGAATATTATAATTTAGTATTCTAACAAAAAATGATTTCCATACACACTTTGTCTGCAATACTGCAAACTTCCTACTGTGCATGCATAATCAAAGATCATTGGGATTTTCATAATTTTGTTCTGAAGCATCTCATCTGCACTGTCTTGGCTTTGTTGGGAATTTTTATTGTTGCTATTTTGGTAGTCATTAACACATGGTGGATCATGGTTGGGTTTAATTTTGCAGATCATCTTCTTCTTGTACCATTACTGTCTTTTTTTTGTCCAAAGGCTCTCTGTCCCATTCATTTTTTTCTATGTCTTTGTCATTATTGGGTTACTTTTTTTTCTACATCAAAATTGGAAAAAGGTGGAGAAGGTAATCATCGGATCTTATAGCAGCCGAACTGGTCTGTGGACCAGATAAAAAGGATAGAGACATACTGTGCAGTTGACATATAAAAATGTGGGACATCACTGCAGTAAATAAAGGCAATTCAAAACCATGCTGTTGTTGTTGTCAGTTTGTCAAAAATACACAGTACATTTGCAAGACAGAAGTGGAAATGCAAGAGAAATAGAAGGAATAAAAGTTTGAAGAGTTTACTTCTATGCGGGTTACTGATTTTGTGTTTCATTTTTTCTTGATCTGACATTGTTGTGTCTATTTAAGACACAATTGACCAGTGTTAAGAAGCCTGGCATTGATTCCTGCCTCTACAGCACAGTGTCTTTGTAACTGGAAAAATTACTTTCCTGCTCCTCAGCTGTCTTACATTTCAAATGTGGATAGCATTGAGACTTGCTACAGAGGGTTAATATGAAGATTATCTTAGTCCATTTGTGCTCCTATAACAAAATACGACAAACTGGGTAATTTATACAGAGCAGAAATATACTTCTTACATGTCTGGATTCTGGGAAGGTCAAGAGCAAGGTGCTGGCAGGTTTGGTGTCTGGTGAGGGCTGCTCTCTGCTTCCAGGACAGCGCCTTACTGCTGCCTCCTCCACGGGGAGTGATGATGTCCTCACCTGGAAGGAAGCTGGAGAGTAAACTCTCTGAATGCTGTAGGAGCCGCTTTTATAAGGGCCCTAATCCTACTCACAAGCCAGGAGCCCTCATGGCTAAATTACCTCTTAATGGTCCCACCTGTTAATATTACATTGGCAGCACCTGAATTCCAAAGGGGCCACATTCAAACCAGAGCAAGAATGGTATGATTCAATGCCCAGAAATCATTTATGTCTAGCACATAGTAGATTCTTATGCCATGCTAAGCACAACATCTTCCTCTTATTACCCTCAGTTTCCCCATCTAGGAAAGCACCGTCTCCATTCCCAACCTATGTCCATTTGCTCATGTGATATGATTTGCTGTGTCCCTACCCAAATCTCCACTTGAATTGTATCTCCTATAATTCCCACGTTGCAGGAGGGACCCAGGGGGTAATTAAATCATGGGTGTCAGTCTTTCCCATGCTATTCTCATAATAGTGAATAAGTCTCATGAGACCTGATGGGTTTAGCAGGGGTTTCTGCCTTTGTTTCTTCCTCATTTTTCTCTTGTCACTGCCATGTAAGAAGTGCCTTTCATCTCCCACCATGACTCTGAGGCCTCCCTAGCCACGTGGAACTGTACGTCCAACTAAACCTCTTTTTCTTCTCAGTTTCAGATTTGTCTTTATAAGAAGCATGAAAACAGATTAATACACTCATCTGTCAGGGATTTAACAAGCATGTTCTGTGTACATAGCAACTCATGAACTGAATTACTAGGGGCATGGATATGTTAAGTTGGTGAAAAGGGAAGAGAAGTGGCATGCCTGTATCTTCCATCCTCACACTACTTTAAAGAACTGCCTGAGACTGGGTAATTTATGAAGAAAAGAGGTTTAGTTGAGTCGACTCACAGTTTTGTAGGCTGTACAGAAAGCATGACTGGAAGGCCTCCGGAAACTTAAGTAGCACAAGGCAAAGGAAAAATAAGCACCTTCTTTACATGGTAGCAGGAGAGAGGAAGAGTGAAGGGGGAAATGCCATATACTTTTAAACCGTCAGATCTTGTAAGAAGTCACTCACTGTCACTAGAACAGCAAGGGAAAATCTGCCCTTATGATCTTATCACCTTCCACCAGGCCCCGCCTCCAATTGACATGTGATGTGGGCAACGACATAAATCCAAACCATATCAAAGTGACAAAGCTCACTTCATATATGTGAGAAGAACTCAAAACTAGTGGAGAAATACAAATAGTCCTGTGTTGTGGCAATTATTTCACACGATTTTGCTCTAAATTTCAGAGAAATTCTAGTTTGGAAGACTCTTTCATGCCTTACCAACTACTGCTTTGTTTATCCAAAAGGTATTGGACAGTGTTGGAGAGTTGTCAACAGCAGATGGACTTAAATTCTACACAGGATCCCATGGTTACTCTGTGCAAAACAGATTTGTGTCCATTTAATTAATATTTGAAAAACAGATTTAAACTGTTCAGAAGAGGCTACTGAAGGTAAGTCAACAGGATGGCATTGAGGATGCAAGTAGTCTGGGTGGGTAGAAAACCTGGTGGTTGCTGATTCCTTCAAGATAAAAACTCTAGAAGGTGGAGAGGGTGGAATAAGAGGAATAAATTTGTTTGAAATACAGTATATTTAGTGGTTGTCGAAGTTCAAGGTAGGGCCTGCAAATATTACAGTTACGCTTTTTAAAAGATATGACAAACATTTACAGTCGTCAACATAAAGGTGCACTTGAATTCATAAAATAGATGAGATCTTGGAGAAAGCAGAGGGATGTGCATAGAACATGGATAATTTCCTGGAAACACCAACATTTAAAAACCAGAAAGGGGAAGAGGAAGCAGGCAACACAGATTTAGAGGTAGAAAGCAAGATGGAAAAGGTCCCCTGATTTCATAAGGTCATATGAAGTCAAGTAATCCATATATCAGTTTTAAAGAGAATTAGGTAATAAGAAAGAAAAAGAATTTCATTGTCATGCCACACTGAGTTGTATATTTTCTTGATTCATTTAATATCATGTCTTGTAATTTTGTAAGTAGCTTCCAATCATATGATTATATTTTAATGACCACAAAACATTGTACTATAGAAAAAATATTTTATTCAGTAACTCCTTTTAAGAGAATTTATTTTGTGGGTTTTTTTGTTATATATAACTTGAAATACACACATGTGTGACCACATGTGTATACACACACATACACACATTTTGGGTTAGAGACACACACACACATTTTGGGTTATTTAGACACAGACACACACACACACACACACACACACACACACACACACACTTTGGATTATTTTATTACCAGATGTCAGGTTGCTCTATAAAACTGAATGAGTTTCTTCAGAAGTATGAAAGTAAATCAATTTTGATAAACTTGTAACAGAATTGATCAGGCTCACACATAAGACTTTGCTAAAAATATTGTGAAGGTTATTCTGATGTTTAATCCTTTTCAAGAGTCTCTGGTATGAGATATATGGAATTTTTAAAGCTGTAGCTATAAATTGTCAAATAGTATACAAAAGGTTTTTTTTTTTTTTTTTTTTAA
>NW_016107774.1:730830-758123 GCF_001604975.1 Cebus imitator
AAAAAAAAAAAGAAAAAGAAAAGAAAAGAAAAAAAAAGAAATGACAGTTGTAGTGGGTAGAATAGTGATACCTCAAAGGTGTCCACATCCTAATCCATAAAACCTGTGAATAGGTTAGGTTACTTTACATATAAAAAAGCACTTTACAGGAGTAATTAATTCTCTTAAAATTGAGGGCTATTATCCTGGATTATCTTGGTGGGCCAAATACAATTGCAAGAGCTCTTATAAGAGAGAAGGAGGAAGTCCAGAGTCAGAGAAAAAGCAATATGAAGACAGAAACAGAAAGAGAAAAATTGGAAGAGGCTTCACTGATGGCTTTAAAGATGGAGAAGGAGACCATGAGGAATCCAGGCTGCCTCTAGAAGCTAGAAAAACAAAGAATTAGGAAATCTGCCCTTGCTGATCCATTTTAGACTTCTGACCTCTGGGGTTGTAAGAGAACACATGTGTTATTTTAAGCCACTTTATGTTTGTGGTGATTTGTTACATCATCTTAGTATAGAGTCCATGCACAGTGAGGCAATGACAGAAGGAGCTGGGTCCTGAGGATTCACTGGAACACAGCTACTCCTCAGGCCAATATTGCCTGCTCACTTAGGAGAAATACACTTACGTATATTTAACTTTTTTTGGTCTATAGTCCCATTTATCAAATTCACTTCTAGCCATTTTTCTTTCTTTTTTTTTTTTTGCCCAAGATGAAACAAATTGTCATTCAAAAACCCAGATATATAACTTAGTTTTCAAAATTTTGTACTCTACAAGAACCAAGAGAAAAAAAATACTACTTTACTTCTTCAATAGAAAAGCAGCAAGCAAACAAAAAAAGAAATAAAATGATATTGGGTCTTGTATACTGTCATGCATTAATGGTGGGGATACATTCTGATAAATGTGTCATTAGGCAATTTTGTCATCATGAGAACATCACAGGGTGTAGTTACACAAATCAAGATGCTAGAGCCTATTAAATAAACACTTAGTTTATACAGAATAGCCTATTACTCTTAGGCTGCAAATCTGTACAGTATGTGACTGTACTGAATACTGTGGGCAATCATACATCAATGGCAAGTATTTGTGTATCTAAAAACATCTAAGCACAGAAAAAGTACAGTAAAATTACAGTATTATAATCTTATAGGACCACCATGGTATATGCAGTTTGTCATTGACTGGAGTCATTATGTGACACATGGCTGTACATAAAAGAAGTGAATGGGCCAGGAGTGGTGGCTCACGCCTGTAATCCCAGCACTTAGGGAGGCCAAGGTGGGAAGATCACTTGAGATCAGGAGTTCGAGACCAGCCTGGCTAACAGCAAAACCCCGTCTCTACTAAAAAAAAGAAATACAAAAATTAGCCAGACAGGGTGGCATGTGCCTGTAATCCCAGCTACACAGGAGGCTGAGGCAGGAGAATCACTTGAACCTGGGAGGTAGAGGTTGCAGTGAGCCAGTATTGCAACACCGTGCCACTGCACTCCAGCCTGGGGACAGAGAGACTTTGTTAAAAAACAAAACTAAACTAAAAATGAATGAAAATGAGGCATTCCAGATGAAGGCAGTGGGAAGAGAAAAATGGAAAATGTTTGGTACTGGAGTGATTTTAAGAAAAATGAAATGATGATATATATTAAAGGCAGTAAGTATTTGAAAATGCCCTGGCGTCAGTGATAACTAGCACACAATTAAGGTGTGTACATCTCATACAGAAGGAACTGAAAAAGATAAGAATGTTGAAAAAGGAATGAAGATGGATAGTATAATTGAGCAGATAATGAAGATCAAACATAACCTGCACACTCTGGCTCTTTCATGGCTGGAAAAGAGGAGGAACAAACATGACTGTTAAAAAATGACAAGTATTATCTATGCAGAAAAGAAAATTTTGTTCATAGAGACCATCTAGATAGAAATGGATCATCATGCCTGAAGTAAAAATAATGAAGAGAAATTCACATACAGAATAATGCTAATGCTCTTAAAACCACGTAGGGAAAATAAGCGTAAGAATCCACATCAGAAAGAAATGTATTTAACTTTATTTTAATCAAGGAGGCTCCCTCTCTTGGATCCAACTCAGAACATCCTATGTGTATTTTCCCATAAATACCATTAAAGGAAGAGCTGACTTCATGAGTGTCTCGACCAATGACAGACAGCTTATCCGGTGCAGAACAGTATGCAGACACTTTCCATCTATTATCTCTCTCTCTCTCTCTCTCTCTATATATATATATATATGCATGCGGTGAGAGCTCAGATGATTTCCCTAAGGTCACATTTCTAACTCAGATTTCTCTAATATCAAAGCCCCTGTTGTAGCAGGTTCCCTATACTCCTTTAAGGGAGCCAATAAATATAGGCTATATTTATAAACCATAAAGTGTTTAAACTGTTAAACAATATAGTTATCAAATTTTCTAATATCTCCAATTTATTATGTTTTTTGTTAGCTTTCTAAAAATTAATTGAGCTGCTGATTTGTTCTTAAGGATGCATGGATCTCAAAGTAGTTCCTGATGGAGTGGGAGAAAAACAACAATACAGTTCATATCAGGGAGAAATCAGTCTATGCTATTTTTATTGGAGTGGAGCAATCATTAGGCCCCCAAGAAAAAAGAGTAGGAGATGAGAGAAAGATTTACAGTAGGTACTAAGAGATAACAAAGTCAGACTTTTACCAAGTTTGGGAAATATGGAATTATTAATAAAAGTAGTTAACCATTAATTTATCTGATTGCTGATGGTACAGAGCTGGTAATAATGGACAGGAAATTGTGTGTCTGAAATCAAAACAAACTTTATAGGAAAGAGACAGTATCTATCCCCTGTCTCTCTCTCTCTATATATATATATATTTATCCTCTCTCTCTCTATATATTTATTTATTATATATAGAGAGTATAAACATATATATTTGCTATATGTAGAGGATAAATATATATATTTGTTATATATAGAGGATAAATGTATTTATCCTCTATATATATAATAAATATATATAATATATAATATATAATTATATATATTTTAATATATTATATATAGATATATAATTGTATAGAATATATCTATATATAATTATATATTATATACATTTATCCTCTCTATATAATAAATACATATATATTTTTTCATTTTCTATATATATATATTTATCCTCTCTCTCTCTCCATATATATATATTTATCCCCTCTCTCTCTATATATATATATATTTATTATATAGAGAGGATAAATATATATATACATGTATATACACAAAATATATACACACACATATATATACACACAGAGAGAAAGGATAAATATATATATATTTATTATATACAGAGAGAGGATAAATATATATACTTACATATATATTTATATATATATATACAGAGGATAAATATATATATTTATATATTATATATATCATATATATGTTTATCATATATAAACATATATTTATCCTCTCTGTATAAATATATACAAATATATACAGAAATGTATATTTTTATATGATATATAAATATATACATAAATATATATTTATATATGATATATATTTATTCTCTCTATATATATAATAAATATATATACATTTATCCTTTCTCTCTCTGTATATATATGTGTGTATATGTATGTATATATATGTATATATATTTGTATATATATACTTATATATGTGTGTGTGTATGTGTATATATATATACAGAAAGAGAGAGAAAGGATAATAGTAATCACAGGGAAAAATAGTTATAAGGACTTGGACATTTCAAGTCTCCTTGTTTAAAACAAAGCCTGGAAACATCCCCAAGTGAATCTCAGTCAAGCCACTTTCCACCTCTGTTCATGTCTTACCTTTTCACCTTATTAATACCACTTTACTGTCTCAGAAGAATCATCTCATCCCTAAAACATTTAACTCAATATTGGGCATGAATTCTGGTGTTCATTTTTTTTCTTAGCATACCTCCTCATTGCTTCTGGGGCAAATCTTGTGCATCCTTTTCCCATGCTCCATGTGAAATGCTACTACCAGTCAGAGGTAGTTAAGATTTGAAGTTGGTACTAGAAATGAAAAAAGCCAATCCCTTTCTGGCAACAACTCTTGGAGATGAGCTGCTGGAAATCCCAGTGTAGGAAAGTGAGTGGAGGAAATGAAGCTGAAGTCTTAAGACAACCAGAAAGGATAATGAGTGAACAAGTGAATCCTGGAGGTGTTTGCTGTCACTCCCAAACTCAGCTGCTGAACCTCGGCCTTCTAGATAGCCTTTTAGCCTATTCTATCCTTCTTTTATGCATCACTTGCATCCAAAGATGTCCAAAAGAGACATGATTATTTCTTAGTTGAGCTGAGACAACAAAAGCTGTTCTTATTGAAAGAGCACCCTCTCTTCAGAACCTCAGCCTGCTCTCCTCTCCACCAAATGTCCACTCACTGCTAAGGTTCCCACCACACATTGGTTTTAGTCTATGTCGGGGTCCATTGCTACTGGCTTGCCCAGGCAGGCTGTACAGCAGCCTGTAAAGTGTCCTCAAGTTTACACAGATAGACTGACTAGCCAAGATTCATTGAGAAAGGCCAGATAATTCAGCGTATTCATCCTAAAAATTTACATCATTTTGTGAACATGTGACCAATTTGGCTATGATTATATCTTACAATGTTGTATTTGTGGGTAGAATAAACTGGTTTTGAAAAGAAAGGAGGATAAGCACAGCATAATCTCTGTGCTCAATTTTTTTTTAACTCACCCAACTTGCTTAGGAAATAACTATGCAGAATGTGATGCTGTTCTGTGTCAGTGCCCAAACACCATGAAGTTGCTCAACAAGAAGTCACCTTCATAATCATCCTGTTTGACTTCTATAAGTCATGCCTTATGAGGGAATTTTTCTACTATAATCCTAGAATGTGTTTTCTCTGTCTTTGCCTGAATGCTCCACAGTATGTTATTGTTTCAGACGGAAGTACATTTACTAATAAGACTGCCTAAATTCATGTACGACTTGCCATTATTTACATTAGAGCTATTGGCCTTCGCTCTTTCTTCTAGAAAAAGGTAGAACAATTCTAAATAGGGTTGAAAACACCTTCCATGGTCAACTGCCTACCATCCACCTATCTTCACTCCCAGTGGTTTTATGTTGTCCAGTCTGATAATTTCCTTTAATGATTCTGTTTATTAGTGGTTCCCAGATAAAGACAATCAGTAAACATCAAAATTTCCAGGGATCTACAAATAAATACATATAAGTACATCCTCCCAGACATAATAGCCAATTGTTTAGCTGCTGAGTTACTGCATTAAAAAAAATGTATCCCCTGTGTGATCCTGGCTCCTATCTAATTTAGAAAGAAACACAGATTAGTATAACATAACTTAGAGTATGCTGATGCTTATTTTCCTCTGGCCTGATTTCTTTGGGAAGATGTTCCTGTGTGTTGGTGCCCCATCAAGGCAACCTCTCTTTCTCCTTGTCTGTAAATAGTACCTGTACCTTAAGGCTGCTGTGAGGATTATGCACTTAGAGTAGCACCCCCCACATGAGAAACATTTAATGAACATATCCTCCTACTCTCTAGCATTAACCGTTGTTGTAATTGGCCCTCAGTCTCTCTGCTACTGTGGCTTCATCCAATTACTTTTACTGATCATCAAAGAAAGGATAACATAAACAGTCTGTTCCTTCTTGGGTTGCCAATGTTTCAACTACTTGAGAAAACAGTACCCCTCTTTGCCACAAGTCTTTTCTAGTGTTTCTAAAATAAAATCAATTTGAATAAATAAGGGGAGTAGAGAAACATTGATTGAGCTCCTGCAGTGTTGGATGCTGCGCTCTTTATCTTTCTAATGTATTTATTTTCTCATTTAGTTCTTATAACCACCAAATGAAATAACTACTATAACAGTCCAGAAAAATAAGTCAAAGAGAAGTATATTTCAAGGTTTTTTATTCAGGTCTGCCTGACTCTCATACCCTTCTTTTACGTAGCGAAAGGAATCAGCAGGCGAGGTGCATCACTGCCTGCATCATCCCATTCATCACAGACACATGTGCACACACCAGCCTGTGCAAGGCCCATTTAAAAACTCATTTCAACTGCGGAGAAACATCATGGGTACGAAAGAGGTCAATGCAGGCAAACAGATGAGGCAAGTGTTGCCGGTGATATTTTAAGATGATAATTAATCACCCTTAATATCGCAACCATCTAAATATTAGAGGCATTTGCTCTCCATCCTTATCTAATTCTGATTACTTCTCATAAAGAGATTCATTTTGAAAATGACCATTTCCTTAATGTAGTGGAAATACATTTTCAATTTTCTATCTGTGTCAAACATATCCCCAATGAATCTGAGATTTAATTTTGTCAGTAAGTTGCTGAATGGGGCAACCAAGATGAATGGATTGAATAAAATAGTTCCATCATCACTCCTTTCTTCTGCTCTAATTATTAGAATTAGTCATAAGATATCTGCACATGTAAAAAATTAACATGGGGAAATTTGCTCTGGGCCAAAAAAAAAAAAATCAAGCAAGATATAAATAGAACCTGGCAGTGGCATCAAAGCTCCTACAGCATTGGTAAATATCCATGAGGACATGAAGGCAACACTTAAGAGTCTGAAACCTGTACTTCCAGTTCAATCCTGTCCACAAAACAATGCCTTCCCCCAAATCTGTGCTTGCTGAAATACTACCACTCCTTCCATCTCCTTTCAAATGCTACTTCCTCCCAGAAGCTGGCTCAGATTCTTCTCAATTGAATGTGACTCTATGCTTTTTTAAAGACATACAGGTAGAGCGTGCTACTCAGTGTTGTGCTTGTTTGCACTGCATTCCTTCTTTGCTAGCCCAATTAATCAGTTATGATCATGCCTCCCATGACATTGCTTTATGCATAAAAATCATGTATTACGCAGCTTTGCCTTTCTCAGAGCCGAGCAAGGTATAGTGTAGTTCTGTCAATCAGCCATGGTTGAATTTACCTGTTCAGATGTTTCCTCCCTATCCGCCACTGAGCCAATCTGCAGATTGCTACATGTTCAGTCCTGCTAATAATATAATCAAAAAGCAAACAAACAAAAATGAGGGCAATCACAAGGAAAGTGAAATCAAAAATTTTCGCTAGATTTCCAGAACTACAAAATCAAATGTCAATCTAGAATTCACCAAACTTTTTCTACAAAGGGCCAGATAATAAATATTTTTGACTTTGTGGACCTTAGGGTTTATGTTGCAACTAGTCAATTCTTCCGTTAAAGCATGAAAGGGGATGTAAATCATCCATAAACAATTGAGTATGGCTGGACTCCAATAAAACTTTATTCACAAAAGCAGAAAATTGGCTGGATTTCACCTGAAGGCTAACACTTGCCAACACCCGATTTTTAGTTCAATGGTGTTTAATCATTTTTGATCTGTGGAGCTTTCTTTTCCAATAAAATCTTAAATGATTTTCATCACATTCGCTTAATAAATGCTGCAAGCAATGAGTCATCATTTTATCAGTGTCAAGTTGTCTATCTCCAATCCAGAATTCTTTCAGTTCCCTCTATGTGCACAGCCCTGTCTCCATGCTTTTTAAGCATAAACAAGGACATCCCTGAGAAATCTTTCCTTATTTTCTCAGTTAAATTAGTGATTTAAAAAAATTATTTCATAGTGTATTACTCTGATTTCCCCAATTATTTGTGTACAGTTGGATATTTATCTCAAATATTCTGCCCCCTCCTTCCTAGTCTTTAACCTTCAGAAAGGAAGCTGACTGCTTGTATCTGGTGGACTTTTATTTCTTGAATTCAACTTTAATTGCATTCATCCTGTATGCTCAGCTGAGGTGTCCTTTACACAAAGACTTCTACATGTCTTCCAATTGTAGAGAAACAGATCTACTTGGTATCAAACAGATATGAGCTAACTCTGGCTATTGTGGAGTGTTGGGAAAGTTTTTGAAGCTCTCCTTTCTTCATGGTATTTTCACATATAGCCAAGCTTACTCAATGCTTAGCACATGCAATAAATATGTGCTCTATGAACAGATGAATGCTGCTTATATTTTAATATTGCTGGATATATCCAATGAATCCATTTATATAAAGCATTTGACCCACAGAGAAGCATATAATATATGCAAAATAAATGGTTGTCAGTGTTAAAGTTACCATTATTTCCCCATCTGTAATATGTCTCTCCATCCTCTTAACGTCAGATGACTTTGTCTATATTTTGGTGTTCATCGATTTCTCTTTGGCATTCCTATCTTTAAACTCATAACCTTACAATCCCTCAATGACTTAAAGCACTTAAAGATGGAATCTTTATTCTAAAGCACTTAGAGCAATCCCAGGCACAGCTCGAGGACTCAATTAATGCATTTAGTAGAAATTAATGAATCAATGCATCCATCATCATTTAAATTCATCAAGCAAGGGACTACTAGGAAGAGATGGCACACCAAAGTTACTGGGGAGAAGAGATAGTCAGGATTTGAATGGAGCCCTGAGCAACCCTGTGTGATGTCGCGTGCGCAGTGATTCGGGGGTGTGCAGTGGTGAGGGGCTAGAAATTCTGGATTTGCACAGTTAAGCAAAGAGCAGGGATCTCTGGAAACCAAGCAGAAACAGATATCTTAATTTTTCCATACTTTTATTTATCTATTTATTTTATCTGTAGCGACACACTTAGACCTTGATATCTGAAGAATAATTTTTGCTTGATGAATTAAGAGCTACTTAATAATTTCCTCAAGTCAGAGAATGGGCAGGCGACCTTGCGTATGAGACAGATCACTGGAATGGGAATTTGAACAGCTAGACTCAGGATAAAAATTAACCAAGGAAATCCAGCTTTGCTACTCATAACCTATTCAACTATATAAGACTGCTCTATACTTTATATTTATAAATTGGGTCAACTATCACCTATTTTATCCAATTGATGAATAGAAGAAAAAGAAACAAAAACAATTACGTTCATAAAACCCCGGTGCAGTGACCGACACATACAATCTGTGCTATTCTGGCTACTCTTCTCTCCATACCTTCTTCTGTTCTCCGGACACTCAGGATAGCCCTCCTAAAGTTTTCAATTTGTAAATAGTTTTCACTAAGGCTTGATAATCCCATCAAATATTTGATAATCATATTGTTATCTTAAAGGTAAATGTAATTATAAGAAGTTTTCACAAAAGGGCATGGGCTCTATTTACTGAGCCAGTGATCAAACATACCTATCATATTTCCTGGTCTCACACAACACTAGGAATACTGCCCAGTAAGGAAGCAAAGAGGATTTTATAAGGAAGAGACTGTGTTGCAGTGGTGGGAACATTAGTTTAGAAAATAGAAACCCCTATTTGAGTATCCTTTCACAGCTATCTATCTGACCAAACTTGGCTGAGATGAGCCTGATTGTTTTTCACTGGAGAAAAACACCAATAATATCTTCTGGAATTTGGTTGAGATTAACAACAGCAGCAAAATCGACAGCATAATTTGTAAATTAAAAATGTCTCAAATGGTAGAAATTATTTGTGAATAACTAAGGGGAAGGGTCAGTCTCTGAAGCATCCCACTCTCAGAGACACAGAACAATCCTTACCATGTGCCCTGTTTACACGGCTTGTGGAATGAAAGCGTTTCCTATCATCTCAGCCAGTGATGATAGGCTGTTGGCATCAAGCAGAACCTTGTTCCACATCCCAAATAATGGACTTCTCCCCTGCCACCCCCACCAGGCAACAGCATAAGCCACATTCAGTCGTAGAAAGTCCCCTTCTTATTGACAATTGGCATCTCTCATTCCTGCTGTTTTTTGGTCTCTGCACAGTCCTCACCTACTCCATTTCCAGGTATTGGCATCCAGCGTTAGCATGTGCAGCTATTCAGAGAACACTTGCTAATCGACTTCTGCACTGGAATGAGATTAATCTAATGAGGCTGACAGGGAAAGAGAAAAGAATATGCAGGTATTGGGATAAAATAAGATGAGAAATCAATTACTAGGAGACAGAGTAACGTGTATGAACACTTCAAAGCTGGGCATTTTTCCTCCCTGGCTCTAATAGAGGGCAGCAGCTCACCTTGGTAAACAAAAAACTTCCACAAAAAGAGTCTTACAGAGTATCCTGGAAAAATGGAAACCAGGCAAGAACAGGAAACAGAAGGAAGTGTGGCTATTCTGCTCTCTCATTCTGGAAGCTCTTTTCTCCCCCAGCTTCCTGGGCTTCCTTCTGCTTTTCCCTGTGACCCCTGCACACTTTCCTCCACTCACTCCTTACATATTGGCAGCCCATGTCCAACCCTCGGCCCCTGGAGCAGGGATCTGCAACTGGCTTCTTTTCTTCTCCTCCTTACGTCTTCTCCCTGAGTGATCCCACCCCGCCCAGCCCCTAACATCCAAATCTGTCTCCTGGGCTAAGCTAGTCTCCTTGTTGTGTGCCAGACGCAACCCTCTGAGAGATGGGGCTGGGGCTAGGGCTGGGGCTAGAGGAGAAGCCAGGGGAACTTGAGTTGAAGAGTGTTAGACTGCCATCAAACCCAGAAGATAAAGAGGATGAGCCAGGGAACAAGGGAGCAGAGGGAGGTGGCTCCCAGTGAAGACCACAGGCCAGGAGTGGACTGGCTCTGCCCCTTTCAGAAAGGTCCCTCCCATAGCATGGACACAAATTATGTAATTATTCATGCACCCATGAGTGTTTTCTTCTTGGCAGATCATGAGCTTCAAGAAGCTGAGGCATTATTAATTAGTCGTTCCGACTCCAAGTGACCAGTACAATCATACAAGGACCGCTCCATAAGACATTTTGAAAACAACCATTTGTTATCAAGCAAATGATACACAGTCATATAGCTTGAAAAAAATCTCAACTCACTATTCTTTTAGGTACACTGAGGGCACTTTGTATGAAAAATTCTTTTGTGGAAAACAGCAATATTCTAGAGGAGGAGTCAGTAAGTTCTAGTTATTGTCAGCAAATGAAATCCTGACAGTTCAAGGTGAACTCAAGACATTTTCTATATTATACCTCAAATGTCAGTCCACATGGTATTGAACAGAGAAAGCACTCCTAGATCTGTAGTCCTTTTTGTGCCATGTGAGACTCTCTCTAAAATCTTTTAGCCAGTTCACTTGAGTACTTTTAATTACACTGAGTGTCTATTTCTAGAGTCCATTATGCTATTTATAAACTCCTTAATTTCATCATTGACTACTTATTCCTAATGTTAATTATGCTAATTATCAAAACATCTGGTGTTGACCAGAGTTAAAAGTGACTGAAACCCCTCCTTGCCATCTGTGGAGTATGCATTTCTGATTTAAAAAAGCCATAGCTTCCTGTCGTTTAGCTTAAACTATCACATACATGATGTCATATTGTCCATGCAGAAAGATTCTAAAGAAAATTACAGATGTCTTAAAACCTATAATTCCATCCTCTCTCTTGGCTTTTGGAACTCTTTAATGGGCAGCTTTTTTTCTCTGCAGCTGACTAAGCAGGCCCCATTTGAGGTTACCAGTTTATTCTATAAAGATCTTAAAATACAGATTCCAAAAAATAAGTATGCATATGTTAATTAGACCAATTTAGCCATTCCACAATATATACATATTTCAAAACAACATGCTGTACATGATAAATATATACTGTTTTTATTTGTTAATTAAAAAGAAATAATTGAAACAAGAACAAAAATACAGGGGTTCTGGATTTCCTTTGTAGGGTGGGAAATGACTTAGGCCTTTATAAATACAATGCTGAATTTTATTTCCTAGGGCAGTGGTGAAGAAAAACGATGCTAACGCCAGACATTTTCCTAATAATTCATCCTTTCGGATATAATTTCAACTAACACTTATTTCTACTTCCCTTTTAAATGATAGTGTTGTAATCCTTAACTATTATTAAGAAAGCTGAGTGTAAGTTGAATAGTAAAAAGAGTCATTACTGTTGCGGTAAGAAAGAGGAAAGAATGACAAATCAAATCTAAAAGGAACAATTGGAAAAGTTTATGGAGAAAAAAAGGTTTCACAGAGGAAGGCATTAAAAGTAGATAGTAATTAGGAAGATGTTAATGGGAATCCTGTGCACTAAAATGCAAATTATCAAAATTCAAACTAACCAGGCTTCAGAGGGGACTCGGAACCATGAACACTTTAGTGCTTATGATAATGTTAATGCTGGTGAAATGTGCATGCAATCTGTTCCCCTGGAAAATTTATCTTCTTAGAAGTATTCTATCTAATAAGTAAAGAAGAAATCATACAATTAGAATAGCACCATTGTGAAGCCACTAACTAGTGGATGATTGTCAATAGCTAGTAGCATCACAGAAAGAGAGACTTCCAGGTTGGATGAGCCTCTTGTGAGAATTACACAAAAGTACTATTAAAGTAGTCTCGTAAAAAAAAAAAAAAAAAAAAAAAAAAGAGGAAGAAATGAAAAACACTGAATCTGATTAAGACTTTACATCAATTGATCAGTTTACAAGAAATACAAGGGACAGGCGAACATGGTAGATAATACCATGGCATTGACATCAGTATAATGCACATTGTGATTATCCATACACAATAGCATGTAGAGATGACCACATGTCAGTTTGTCAGTTTCATCCCAGATAATTGCCAAAAGATGGAATCTGTGTTGGATCAACTTTATATACAGGAAATGAAGAAGCATATCAACGAGTTATAGTATTTGTAGCTTATTCATATTCTAATTCAAAGAAACAAGCTTTTAAATAAAATATAGGGCTTTGGAAGACATGAGAATACTTCTTAGAATTATCAGTGACAGAATACATTCTTAAAGATAAAACTGGTATTGTTCTATGTTTGTAGGAATTCTTATATTTTAAAGAAACCTACTTAGATACTTACAACATAAAATGCTGTGAGGTATGGGATCTTTGGTAAAATCATTTGAAGTGAAGAAAAGAATTTTGAATGTTGATTAAACAAATTGGCAGTTTTGTAATAATTTTTGGAGCTGACAGTTTCACTGGTTTCAATATACTTTGTAACACTCTCATATATATATATATATATATATATATGCATTTATTATTTATGTATACATTCATTTCCATAATAAAAAATAGACAAAAGACCAACGTATTCCTTGAATGCTTCTTAGGTTTTTGGTGTGTTATTTTATCTTGTTTAGTTGTGTTTTTATTTTTGTTTTGTTTTTCTTTGTTTTTATATTACAAACATGACAATTTTCTCTGTCTCTCAGCTCTCAGTTGGCCGCTTATTTTTCAGGTCAGAATCTAGATGGGACAAGATCGCAGCACAGAGACCAATGGGTGCCAAGCAGAGACTACACTGTATTATCAGTTTAGTCTGAAAGCCTGACAATGACTCATTGCCTGAGTTCTGTTTCCTGGAGAAGCTATTATTGGCAAGACAGAAACAAAGGTTTGAGGAATTTTAATTTGATATGAAACATAGGTGGAGATGAGCAATATTTTCCTGTGTTTCTTGTAAATAGGTGACTCCAGACCATACTGCAGATCATATATATATATATATATGAATGTAGGTATACATATGTGCGTATATACTATGTGTATGTGTGCATATATATTTGGATTTATTAGGTTGGCGTAATTTATCTATTATATATGAATGTTTCCACTATATGTATATTTGAAACCTAAAAATGTATTTTATTTTGAGGTTGTGTTTTGGATTTTTCCCAGTCCCACATCTGTTTAGTGACAATCTTAGGTTCACACAAACATCTCCAAGCATACATACAGTATTCCAGCTATCAACACTATTTTAAAGAACGTACCATTTCACACAAATGTAACATACGAGTCAGATGTCACCACATTGCAATTCCCTGGAAGCTGTGACTTCTCTTCTGCATGTGGAGCGGATCTGCACCAGCCCTTCCAGGGCTCTGCACACCCCAATGCTGGCATCATTGCTCATCTCCTTGGGGAGAAGCCAGGTCACCCTGCAGTGGTTCACTGAGACCAGTGTTTCTAGTTTACAGGCTGCTGGCTACAAACTCCTCTATTTTCTAAATTGGGATGTGGATAGCTTCACCCACCCCTCTTCCCCAAAGACTGGCCCTTTAGAGTCCACACCAGGAAAAGGATCCATGCGACAAGGGGCAGAGCAGGGCTCTTTTCTTTTTTTTTTTTTTTTTTTTTAATTTTTATTGTCCTTTAGGTTCTGGGGTACATGTGCAGATCATGCAGGATTGTTGCATGGGTACATACATGGCAATGTGGTTTGCTGCCTCCATCCCCCCCGTCACCTATATCTGGCATTTCTCCCTATGTATCTCTCCCCAAACTCCCTACCCCCACTGTCCCTCCCCTAGCCCCCCACCAGACCCCAGTGTGTGATGCTCCCTTTCCTGTGTCTTTGTGTTCTCATTGTTCAACCCCCACCAATGAGTAAGAACATGAAATATTTGATTTTCTGTTCTTGTGTCAGTTTGCTGAGAATGATGGTTTCCAGATTCATCCATGTCCCTACAAAGTATTGTTTTCTGTTTTGTTTGATCCTATGTTCCTACATAATATTCCATGGTTTATATGTGCCACAGTTTCCTTGTCCAGTCTATCATTAATGGGCATTTGGGTTGGTTCCAGGTCTTTGCTATTGCAAACAGTGTGGCAATGAACATTCGTGTGCATGTGTTTTTATAGTAGAATGATTTATAATCCTTTTGATATATACCCAGTAATGGGATAGCTGGGTCAAATGAAATTTCTATTTCTTGGTCCTTGAGGAAGCACCACACTGTCTTCCACAATGCTTGAACTAATTTACACTCCCACCAACAGTGTAAAAGTGTTCTATTTCTCCACATCCTCTCCAGCATCTGTTGTCTCCAGATTTTTTAATGATCGCCATTCTAACTGGCATGAGGTGGTATGTCAATGTGGTTTTGATTTGCATTTCTCTGATGACCAGAGTGCCACACTCTTTAAAACAACCAAATCTCATGTGAATTAACTGAGAACTCACTAATCACTACAGGGATGGTGCTAAACCATTCATGAGGGATCTTCACTCACGATCTGATCACCTCCCACCAGGTCCCACCTCCAACATTGAGATTCACACTTCAACATGGTATCTAGAGGGAACAGACATCCAAACCATATAAAGTGGTGAGGAATGGGAAGGTCAGAGGAAAAATAAACCTGTTAGAGATGGCCAAGGAGGCCTCTTGGAGAGGCACTTAGAAGTTCACCTCTGTTCGTATTTAGATGCAATCTTATGGGAAATGCCAATGTTTATGAAAATAAAAGTGGAGCTCCTCTACTTAAAGTAGCAATGGCATTTGCAAACTGTGCATCTCAACTTACTTCTTAACTATTTATTTGTGCCACAGGAATCATTGTGGAACCACCACAGAGTCCTATAGTTCTAGAGAGCACACTTTTAATTTAGAATCAGTTTTATTAATAAGAGAGTAAGGTTTGCTGAAAAGAAGATGATGGGACTATCCCACTGCCCCTGAAGTCCACCCAGCTGAGTGACTGCCTTTCCAACAAGGACAGAGAAGGACAACACTATTGATAATAGTCTGCCTTGCTAACAGTCTCTGAGCACTTGCTGTATGCCCCGTGTGGGACTAAACCTTTACATGTGTTATTTCATTTCATCTTTACAACAACCTTATAAGAAATAATTTGTTTGATAGCTGAGTAGGGTGACTATAGTTAACAATAATGTGTTGTATATTTCAAAATAGCCAGAAGAGAGAACTTGAAATACTCTCAGCCCATAGAAACAATACCCTAGGTAATGAACACCCCAGATACCCTGCTATGATGCCATGATGATTATATATTCTGTGTATGTAACAAAATATATCACTAACCCCACAAATATGTACAAATATTATTTATTAGTAAAAAAATAAAAGAGAAATACTGTGTTAATATTTCTAACATGGAGACAAGAACACAGGCTCAGCAAGGATAAATAACTTGATGGAGTTTATACAGCTTGAAAGGGGAGAGCTGGGATTCAGCCCAGCTCTGCTGAGAGTATAGCCTGTGACTATATGTGCAACGTGAGGTGTTGGTGTCAAGGAGATGGCCAGCTTCCTTCTTTCAATGGCCTGCCCATCAGAAACAGGACTTACTCTCTTATTCTTTACCATACCCTGTATCGCCCAGCGCTTGAAGAATTACAGTACTTCAAAAAGGTGCTATGTTCTGTGGATTCTAGGGGAGACAGCTGGGCTGGGAATTTAGACAAAGACAAATTCTTGTTTTGCCGTGTGATCTTGAAGCATATACACAGGCTCTCTGAACTTCAGTTCTTCATCTCTTATTCAGGATAATACTCCCCCTACTTGGGGATTATGGGGATCACTAAGTGGGACGGTTCCTTCTAAATGCCCAGCTAACTGCAGTCCTTATCATCAAATAGCCTTCCACACCCTGCCTCCCAGCCCGGTGCCTCACCCCAGGTTCTGCCCATTAAGACACACTCCACAAGCCGTTCATTTGAAGGCCACCACCTCAATCAGATAATAAGCTGCCGGGGTGCTGCCTCCACTGCCATCCACCTGTGCTTCACAGAAATCACATTCCGTTCAATTAAGTGGACTCTGAAGTGGAGTCGCATGGCTCTGTCATTTGCCTGATTTAGAAAAAATAAATAAAAGCAAGGGGCGGGGTACAATAGGCATTCTGGCATTCTGGTCAGCTGGTATCATGATATGAAGACATAAACAGAATGCTATTTTAGAGAGGATGCATTTGCAGCTCCCTCCCAGCCCTGAAGTTTCCAAGGCCCCTTGAGGCATCAGTCCTGATTAGAAGATTTGGAAAATCAGGGTAATGAAGGAAGCCAGCTACATGTGACACTGATGGGGCCACAGAGGTCTGAAGGTCAAGTTAGGTGACCAGTTGTCTTTTACACAGACAGGTGTTTCTTTGAAATCCTCTTTTGGCACCTGGCACAGTCTAAGTAACATATCTTGCCCCACTCTTTTATTCACAGCAAACATGGTGTAAGTATTTTCTTGGTGCAGGGGGCAGAGATAGCTTCTGCAGGCATAAGCTGAACTCCAGGGTTGCTCCAGCACCCACTCAGTGCAAACCTTAAGAAAATGCCACACTGCTCTGAATCAATGTTATCTCATAAAATGGGTATGACAATAGGGCAGGACCCTGGGTTAGAGTGAAGGTCAAATTACATAACGCACTTTGGAAATTAGGAAGCACTGTGAACATGTCTGCTCTCATTTTTTTAATATGGAACTTGCGTCAATGAAGGAATAAAGAGCGTATTGGTTTGTTATTGCTGCTGTAACAAATTGTCACAAACTTACGGGGTTAAAACAATACAGACTTATTATCTTACAATTCTAGAAGTCAGAAGTCTGAAATAAGTTTCTTCAGGCTAAAATCAAAGTGTCTAGAAGACTGTACTTCTGGAGGTGCTAAGGGAGCATCTGTTTCCTTACCTTCCCCAACTTCTAGAGGCTACTTCCATTGCTTGGGTTGTGGGCACATTCCTCCATACTCAAAACAAGCAACATCAGGCCAAGTCTTTCTCACATAGCCGTCTCTCTGGCTCTCTCTCTTCTGCTTCTCTTCCACTTATCAGAACTCAAGTGATTACATGTGGAATCCAGAGAATCCAAAGTCAGCTTATTGGTAACTCTAATCCATCTGCAATTTTAATTTTCCTTTCCCATGTAAACTAACATATTCAGAGGTCCTCTGAGTGAGGACATAGACATATTTGAAGGGGTTATTATTCTGCTGACCATAAGCAGTCACCAGCTAGGGTGGATAGAAGAGGTTAAAAAACAAGACAAACACCGGCTTTTCTTGTTAAGTTCATATTTATTTGTAATTTAAGTCCCAGGTTTGAACTCTGATTCACAATTTCCTAGCTGTGCAGCCTTGGGCAGTTAACTGAAACTCTCTGGGCCACAGTTTCCCCATCCATTAAATGACAGTAATAGCAATAGTGCCTATTTTCTAAGGTTAGTCCTGGGTTTAAATAAGTTAATACATGGGCAGTGTTGAGTACTGTTCTTGGCCTGTAATAAATTGGTCAGTAACTAGGGGCCATCTTTATGGCTTTATACCATGTTTGTTGAATGAATGAGTGAATTAATAAGTTAATATAGAGAAATAGCAATAGGAGTGTTGCCTAATACAGACTCGAGATATCATGTAATCAAAATTGAAACCACATTCTATAGGAGAACAAGAGATAGAGTGTCTTTAGATTCTATTCCAAAACTATTCCACCTTTGTAAAGCTAATGAGAGACCACCAATTTAGGAGGTTGAGAGGAGCCTGGATTCTGCTAAGGTATAGATGTGAACAATTACCAGCTGTTTAGAGGTCATATGATCTGTGACTTCCCCAATTACTCCTACAGATAATTTCACTATTGTGGAACCTAAGATTGGCCTTTTGAGATGTCTTTTTTCTGTTTTCTTGCATTTCTGATGGCCAATCTGCCAACCTGTGCTGTGGCCCCAACAAGAAACAAAGTCAGCATGCGGGAGGACCATTTTCCACACTCCTATGTTTGCAGCCCCAACTATTCAGCAGCACCCATCCCCTATCCACCCTACTCCTAAGGGCCCTTCTGCTAAGGAATTACACAAATTATCTCAAGGAATTCTATTAATATCCCATCTGATCAAGAAACCTGAAGTTCAGAAAAGTTAAGAAGCTTGTCTGAAGTGACACAGCTTGTCAATAGCAAATTCAATCTGTAATCCAGTTTGTCAGAATATGAAGTCCATGCCACCCAATAATTCCTTCCCATTGAGAGGTTAAATGTGGTCACTGTTATGTTCTATGTGTCACACAGAACTTGGCTAGGCTAAGATACTCAGTTGTCTGGCCAAACACAAGTCTTGATATTGCTGTGAAGGTATGTTTTAGATGTGTTTAGTAACTTTGAGTAAAATTGTTAATGATGTGTATGGGCCTGAACCAATTAGTTTACAACTTTAAGAGAAGATTGAGGTTTCCTGAAGAAGAATGGATTCTGAAACTCTCCTCAGGACCAAAACACAGAATCCTTGCCTGAGTTTCCAGTCTGCTGCCCTATGGTGCTCAACCTCAAAACTGCAACATCAGCTCTTATCTGAAGTTCCAACCTGCCAGCCTACCTTGCAGATTTCAGATATGCCAGTCCCTACTATTGTAACCACTCAATAGGTTCTTCCTGCCCACTGCCCAGATAGAGCTGATTTATCAAAACAGGGGAATTGCAATACAGAAAGAGCTTTACACACATAGAACGGGGTGGATGGGAGTCTCAAGTTTCATTATTCCTCAAATCAGCCTGTCTGAAAATTTGAAGGTTAGCATTTTTCAAAGATATTCTTGTGGGAAGTAGGGTAGATAGGGAATTGGGGCTGCTGATTAGTTGAGGATGCAATCACAGGGGTGGGAAAAATGGTCCTCCCACATGCTGAGTTGGCTTCTGGTTGGGGCCACAGGACAGGTTGGTGGGTTGGTCATTAGAAATGCAAACAAACAAAACAGAAAAAAGGCATCTCAAAAGGCCTATCTTAGGTTCCACAATAGTGATGTTATCTGTAGTAGTAACTGGGGAAGTCACAAATCATGTGACCTCTAAACGGCTGGTAGTTGTTTAGATCTATACCTTAGCAGAAGTCAGTCTCCTCTCATCCTCCTAAATTGGTGGTCTCTCATTAGCTTTACAAAGGTGGAATAGTTTGAGGGGAGGGGCTATGATTATTTAAACTGGAAACTAAGTTTATCCTAAAGTTAACTTGGGCCAAATCCAGAAATAGAGAAGTTTGAAGATTAAAGGCAACATGGGACAGATCTCTTTTAATGTCATAATTTTCTTTCTGTTATAATTTTTGCAAAGATGTTTTCACTATTATCTGAGTTACTTCATTAAAATCTTTCTTTCTCTGTTCCGTTTCTCTGGAGAACACTCACTATTTCTTTGTTCAAACAGAGCAATGCAGATTTGTTTAATTTAGATCAGCTTTAACAAGCTAAAGATAACACCAAAAGATTAGTATCGTTTGGTAAAGAGTGAATTGGACCTTCCCAGTCAGGATACGGCATGCCAACCCTGCCTTACAGTTAATTCCCCATGCCCTTGGGCAAGTCATCCAACCTCAGAGGCCCCAGGTCCCATGCAATCCATGAACTCTCACTAGTGTTGCAAAATAATGAACCTGACTCTGGAGAGACACTATGTTTACTCTGGCAAGAAATCACAGGCAAATCTAGGACTCTGTTTAGTGTGTGGTTACCCTTGATGAAACCTTTACAAGTCCCAAATCCTGTAGAACACAAAGGTGCATGGACTCATTTAGAAGCTGAATTTTACTGCTAAGAGAACATTAGTGATCATCATTGTCACCATCCTCTTTGTTCTATATAGAAATAGCGGTGACCTAGAGAGAGAGTGACCTGACCAGGATCAGCTGGGGAGCTGGCAGTGAGCAGAGCAGTTCCCACTCTGAGCACTTCCAGTGCATGTTCTTTACGAGTTCTGCTTGTGATAAACGATGTCACTTCTTCCACCTGCCAAGAGGAGTGACATTTTATGTCAGGGATGCTCTCATTCTGGGGACTGGAGGTTTTCCCAAGAGGATGATCAGGAGGCTCTTTTCACAGGAGCAGGACATTTGCAGAAAATGCCAAGTGCTTATTCACCTGCACAAGGAACTTTTAAGCAGTGTCTTCCAAATGTCAGTAGCTTAGGGAAAGACAATATCCAGCCACACAAATTTAAGGCCCATCTCCATGAATAGTAATTGTTCAAAAGTGTCTCTTAATAAAAATGAAAGGTAAAATGGATTTCCTTATTTTTTGATTTTTGTTTTCCAGAGGTGCTTGCCGTGTGCTTCCAGGCCTGGGTCAGCTAAAGGTTGGTTCTGCTATGCTCCACCGAGTCAGGCCCCCCACCATTAGACGTTGCTGTTGGTCTACTGTATTCAAGAGTAGTTTGCCACTATTCGTCATCCTAGAAACTGAGCCATTGTCTTAAAAACTGCCCCAAGAAATGCCTAAGTTATAGACTTGATAATAAGATGCAGTTTTCTGAAGATAGGGTTACAAGATTTTAAGAAGTGGATAAAGTGAGAGATAGCGCATTAGAGATTGGTCTCAGCTCTTCAGTTCATTTGCATACTAGGTAGTCTTGAGCATTCTTTTTTCCCTCCGAACCAGGCATAAAAAGACTGCTAATTTATCCCTGAGTCCATGCACAGATATAAACTACCTAGGACATGTTCAGCACCCACTAAGTGCTTCCTAGCTATAAAACTAACACTTCCGTCTATTCAGTCCTGAAGTCTTCATTAGAAGCAGAACAAAGTCCCGAGGCAAGTTTTAGCTAATCAGATTTGGTTGTCTAAACCTTCTTGCCTTGGCTCATGGTGGATTCATTTTGACTATTAAGACTCAATCATTAAGACTCTAAGTCACCACTTACAAATGGTACATTACAATTCTTCGTGGAAATGTTGGTCTCAGGTTGTAGGAAAACTACCAGCTGAGACCTGGGAGTACATGAAGGGTATTGCCACTCTGCAGTAGATGGTTCTGGAATTGAAATCGTCTTTTCAAAAATTATATCAGTAAGAAAATTATGGCAGTGGAGGAGACTTGATCTAATCTCTTCCCCACCTTTAACTTTCAAGCTGCCAGACACTGAGTTTATAGTTTAAATGATCATAGGTTTTCTCCAAAACTCAGCTGCTTTTGTAAAGTTAATGAGAGACCACCAGGATGTGAAGATAGAGGAATCTGGATTTTGCTAAGGTACATACACAAAGAATTGAGAGCCATTATTGCAGAGGTCATAGGATATGCAACTTTCCCAATTGCTCCTGCAGATAACAACACTAATGTGGAACTTAAGATTGGCCTTTTGTGATATCTTTTTAGGTTTTTTGCGTGTCTGACACTCATGGTTCTACCTGGACCTGACACAGCTCCTATGGCCCCACCCGGAAGTGACTCAGCACAAGACAGTGACCAGAACAGGATCAGCTGGGGAGTTGGCAGTGAGCAGAGCAACTATTGCAAGTCTTTATTATTTCACATCTGATCAAGTCAATAGGTGGCAAGCACCCTTTGCCAAACTACCCCTACCCCTTCTCTCAAACTACCATTGAAAAACCTCTAACCTCCAAACCTTCTACGAGATTGATTTGAGTAACAACTCTTTGTCTTCCACATAGTATGGCAAGCCTCACATCAATTAAACTCTTTCTTTACTGCAATGTTATGGTCTTTGTTTGTGCAGCAGGCAGGAGGAACCTCTTGGGTAGTTACAGGATTCTGTAGAGTTGCATTGTGAAACATATACTCTCCCCTCTTTTATTCATTTATTGAATACATTCACTGAGCAAGTCACTGTTCAAGGGATTAGGGACACAGCAGAGGAAAAATATCACATATCTACCCTTATTGAGTTGTATTGTGATGGGGTAGGGATACAAAATGAAAATACAGTATAAACAAACAAAGAAAAAATATATATATAACACGATAATAATAAAAAGTGCCAAGAAGAAATTAGTTAAAGATGATGTATTAGAGAGCCATGGAAGAGTGGGGTGACATTGGATTAGGCCATCAGAGGTCCTTTTCAAAAATGTGACAACTGGGCTGAGCCACAAGCTAAGGATACAAACGTCTGTACAGTATCCCAAAGACAAGATGCTGGGTGACTTATGCCAACTGAGGTGATGAGGATAAGGAGGGGGCAAGGGAAGAGCAGACATGCATACCGAGCTCTCTATGTGGGACTAGAAACTCTTACAGCTTTGGTGCCTCTCCCCAGAAAGAAAGTGAGCTCCTTCAGATAAAAAGCTAAATCCATCTTCCTTGTACCCTAGAACCTTCCCCTTCTTAGGTGGTTCTACATAAAAATGTGAAAATAATTTTTAAGCCTGATGAGTGAAAGCACTAACATTGCCTTCCTTGTACTGCACAAAACCTTGAGAATGATGTCTAGAAATAATAAATGCAATGCAAAAGCAGAATCTCCCCCAGAGTTGTTCAGTAGAGGCATATAACAGCATGCAAAGTAGTCACATACATCTTCTCTAATTGACTTTCTGTCTCCACTGCCTCTTAATAACAATAAAGAGTTTAAGCATTCCATATGGCTTCCACACACCTGCTTGGGAATGAGCACCTGGAGAAAACCAAGCTCCTTGTAGTAAAATGGAAGGTTGGAATATTCAGTCTTTGAAACATGAAGCATCTTTTGCTGGGCTAGCATCTGGACATGACCCTGGAGGAGAGAGAATTGCCACTGTGGAATATGGCCAATGCTGCTCCTCAGGAGAGAGCATCTGGATGAACCTGTGGTTTCAGAGGGAAGAGCATATACCAGTAGGTCCATGTCTCCAGGGAGATCGAAGGACAGTGACTCTATTGGTCTCCTAGGATTGGCGTAATAAATTAACACAAACTAGGTGGCTTCAAATCACATAAAAAAGAGCATTCTTTCACAGTTCTTGAGGCCCAAAGTTTGAAATCAAAGCGTTGACCTGGCTACTCTCCCTGTGAACAATCCAGAGAAGCATTCTTCCTTACTTCTTCCAACTTCTGATACCACCAGGCTTCCTGGGTTTATGGCAGTAAAAACTCCAATCTTTGCTTCTCTCTTCACCAGACCTTCCCCTAAGTGTATCTGTGTGTCCTTCTCTGTGTCTTACAGGGACACATATCATTAGATTTGTCATCTACCATAATGCAGGATGATTTCTTCTTCAGATTTATACCTTATTTACGTCTGCAAAAGCCCTATTCCCAGTCAGGTAGACATGAATTTTGGAGGATATTATTCAACCCCCTTCAGTGATGTCTTAAATAAAGGGGGAGTTTTGTAGCTTAAGTATGTGGGGTTTCGAGTCTAAAATGCAGATTAGGGTTTAGGTTCTATGTGATTTTAAGCATATCCAAATTTTCTGATCTTCTGGAGGCAGTAAGAGAGTAATTAATTTTTATATTGATTTTGTTTTATTTGTATAATAGAGATGCAATTAAATGCTGTCCAAATAAGTATAATTTGAGGATTGAATAAAAAGTGAGTTTTGCTAAAACCAATGAGCATTTGGCGTGGTAGACATAAATGTAATGCCGAGGTACTAAAATGAGGCTCAGCTGACACTATACTTCATGTTATTTTGGAACACAAACCTGTATCATGCATGTAAAGACTTAGGTAGTGTGCCTTTAGTCATTTCTTAAATGAACTGATGACAAAGTATTAGCTTAATATTAAACAAATATGTAGCAACCATCTGTTATGTTTTTATTTTCAGTTTTTGTGTTGTGGTTGGAGTTTTCTGTGTGTAATATGGCCTGTGAGACTTCTGCTGCCACTGGAATGCTCAAGCTGATGTGAACGTGTCACCTGTCAGAGGACCTTCAAATGAGACTAAAAAAAAAATAGCTGCTGAACACAGCTTAATAGATCTTTATTAGCCAGGCAGGTAGTCCCAGGTACTCAGGAGGCTGAGGTGGAAGAATCAATTGAACTCAAGAGTTTGAGTTTACAGTGAGCTATGACTGTACCACGACACTCCAGCCTGGGCGACCCAGTGAGACTCCATCTCTATATAAAAATAAAATTAAATTTATAAAAGTAAAACAAAAAGATATTTTACAAATAAAACAGTTTTTGTATGACAAAAATAGAAAGTCTGATTCCTATTTTTTAATGTTTTAAAGAAAATATGTTTTTACATGTATTTTTCTTTTCCAGAAAAGTGTTATCTGATTTGGGATTATTGCTATCGCTCCTTCAAAAACAGGCTAGGATAAAATAGTGAAAGTATTTCATCAATACAGAAATAAAGTGAATTTTTAAAAATATAAATAATTGAAACCAATTTACTAAGTACAATTATTAAATCCCTTAGACACGTCTCATTAATTAGAACTCAGATAAAAATATATGATTCTGCCTAATAAAGTGCTGGAATTTCCCTTCCTTCATTAACTGTATGACATTGAGAAATTTACATAATCTCCCTGAGCCTGTTTCTTTAACTGTCAGGTTTTCCATACCTCCTAGGGGACTGTGTGAAAATGCAATCAGATTTCACATGTGAACACACTCAGTGCCATCGCTGGGGAAGATGCCACAGTCCGATACTCCCTTACACCAGTTGCATCTACTTGGTGTATCAAGATGCAGTGAAATGACTTTCTTCTAGATTCTGAAACCTCTTTCAGCTGTGAAAGTTGGTGGTTTAAGAGCAAGCCCATGGACCATCAGACAGCAAATGTGACTTATGGTGCAGCCGATGAGTTAATTGTAATTGAAATAATAGTGCTCATTGAGTGGCTTTTAAGGGTTTTATGGATATAATCTCATCTAATCCTTATATAAATGCTGTGAAGCTGGTGGGTATTCACATTTATCAATGGGAAAATGGGCACAGAAAGGTTAAATAGTTAAAAAGATGGTAGTCTCTCTTTCTGTCTCTAAAGCACGCTTTTAACACTACCTACTTCATTTCCACATTTTCTTCCTTCCTTCCTACCTTCCTTCCTTCCTTCCTTCCTTCCTTCCTTCCTTTCCTTTCTTCCTTCCTTCCTTTCCTTTCTTCCTTCCTTCCTTTCCTTCCTTCCTTCTTTTCTTTCTTCTTTCTTTCTTTTTTTTTTTTTTCTCAGAGTTTTGTTCTTGTCTTCCAGGCTGGAGTGCAATAGTGTGATCTTGACTCATTGCAACCTCCACCACTTAGGTTCCAGCGATGCCCCTGCCTCAGCCTCCTGAGTACCTGGGATTACAGGAAGGCAGCCACCGCGCCCAGCTAATTTTTGTATTTTTAGTAGAGACGGGGTTTTTGCCATGTTGTCTTCTTGATCTCCTGAACTCACGTGACCTACCCACCTTGGCCTCCCAAAATGCTGAGATTACAGGTGTGAGCCACCACACCCAGCCACCATTTTTCTATAATAATTTAACCTGAATGTGCGGAAAAAAAGAAGGAGTAAAAAAGTTATAGCACCATGTCAGATTTGTGTTTTTAGGTGGGGCGGTAATTGCAGTAAAATAAAAACCCAGCTCTCTCAGCACAGCATAACACTTATCCTCATTCTTCCAAGGTCTTTTCAGCAAGCTGCCTTCACCATGTTTCCTCCCAGCAGCTAGAATACGTTGCCATTGTTATCATATAGCATTACAATAATCAATCTAAGACTGCAATTGTCTAGGTCAGCTAGTAGTCCTCTTTACCATTGGCTGGGGCATCCCGTTAGGAAAGAAGAGCTTTGTCACATTGGGTAAACAAACTAATTTTTTCGTCAAGTTCTTATCTTTAAATCTCACTTAAAATAATAGTAGCTCTTGCATTGCGTTGCTTTTAGGATTAGATGGGATGTGACACAAACAAAGCATTTAGTGTCTGATGCCAGGTTAACTGCTCACCAAGCCTTGGCCATTTATTATCTCAACATTTACAGAGTGAAACAGAATAAGAAAGATGGTGGGTGTTTGTTGACTATTAGCAGAAAATGTGTAGCAGAGAACAAGTGAAGAGCGATGTGCCTGGAGCAGGAAGCTTTAAATAGAAAGCTGACTCTACTTTCAATACGTCTATAATGAAAGCACTCCTCCTGTATTTCTAAGTTGTGTTGAGGCGATGCAATTCACCATTGTTGCTGTATAAATAATACAGCCTTTGGAAAGGAAAACCTGCCAGTCTTTTCTCCCTGCTATGGGTCAGTGGTTATCCCATCCAACCATATTTCAGTACCTAGAAATTCTCTCGTCTCTCTGCCTAACAAGAGCCATGCCTTTCTTGATAAGCTATTAGAACGTAGATTTACCACAGTGTAGCTAAAGCATCTGTTTCTCCCTGAGGCCTGCGGAGGTCCACTGGAAGAAGTGATCTCTCCAACTCTGGTTTGTTTATTCATTTACTAAATATTTATTGTGATCCTACTATGGGCCAGGCACTATGTCAGGTACGGAAATGAAAAGGTGAGCAAAACCATGCATAATATTTGCTTTCATGAAGATTTCAGTATATTAGGAGGGTCAAATTTTAATAAAGTAATTCCATAAATAGATGTGAAGTCACACTCATATCATGTGTTGCAAAGAAGAGGTGATAATGGGATGTGGGTATATAAAAGGGAGAAATGGCAAGTGAATAAGCCAGAGTGGGGGAGGTTAACGGAGGAAACCATCGTTGAGCTAAAGTCTGAAACAAGAGATAATGACTGGCAGATAAAGATGTAAGCTTGTGTGTGTTTAGAGAGAGATTATGGGTATTAGGTGTGCACTGAGGGCAGTAGGGTAG
>NW_016107774.1:758178-767237 GCF_001604975.1 Cebus imitator
ACAGCGTCTTTCTCTGTCACCCAGGCTGGAGTGCTGGAGGGCGGTGGTGCCATCTCAGCTCACCGCAACCTCTTCCCTCTGAATTCCAGCCATTCTATGGCCTCAGCCTCCTGGGTAGCTGGGATTATAGGCGCACAGTACCACAACAGGCTAATGTTTGTATTTTTAGTATAGACAGGGTTTTGCCATGTTGGTCAAGCTGGTCTCAAACTCTTGACCTCAGATGATCCACCTGCCTTTGCCTCCCAAAGTGCTGGGATTACAGGCGTGAGCCACTGTGCTCAGCTGGCAGTAGGTGAATTTTAGGAACTGTCAGAAGCAGAAAAGACCCTGTGGCGAAAGGAACATGGTGTGACTGAGGTAGTAAAGTAAGGTGGCAGGGTGACCAAAGAGGGAAGGTACCCAAATCCTTCTGATTGTTGGTTTTTCATTGTGATGTTTGTGCATATCCAAGCTCTTCTAGAACAACACTGTTCAATGGAACTTTCTGCCATCATGTAAATGTTTTACGTCTGCACTATCCAACTAGTGGCTAGTTAAGTGTGTACCAGCCACTGACTACAGGTAGCTCCTATGAACAAAAGACTGAGTTTTAATGTTATTTAATTCTAGCTATTTCAAATATAGAAAGACTGATGTGAGTGATGGCTTTCTAACTGACTCCCCAGTTCTAGAGTTTGTCCACAGACATCCAAGATCAAATCTGTTTGAAACAGCCAAGTATAAAGGGGTCCATGACTCTTCGCAGTTGGGGGGAGCCTGACCTCTATTGTTTTGGGGTGGAACCTGGGATTCAGCCCGTGAGGAGGGAAACTGGCTAACAGGACTCTTGCTTTGCTGAGAGTCCCTGTTTCCCTTTTCTCCTTTTTGCCCAACAAATTCCATTTTTTCTCACCCTTCAAAGTGTCTGCAAGCCTAATCTCTCATGGCCATGTGACAAGATCCCGGCTTTTAGTTGAACTAAGGAGAAAGCCCCACAACATCTTAAGCACACGATTATTCTCTGATCTAACTATATATTATCCAAAGTGCCCCAAGCTGTGCCATTATGTAGAAAACACTGATTTGGTGTTTATTAGAAGGAAAGTAATGGGGAAAAGAAAAATTAGAATGACAAATTGCAAAGGAATAATTAAAACCTTAATCCAGTGTTTTGAGAAGAGCTATGATATTAATAATACTACTGCTAATCGTCACGATGTGGCATTGCTACCACTAATACTTCTAATTACTGTTGCCATTATGAGTTAAATGTTTATTGAGGGGTTTGAATGTGTGAGTCATTATTTATGTGTCATCTTTACAATAACCCTGTGATGTAGTTGCTCTTTGGTCTCCATGTTACTGATGAGTAATACGAAGCACAGAGGGAGGTCCCGTTCTAGTTGGCATAGTGTCAATGGCATATCATTGACAGCTATCTACTCTTTCTCAGGGGAATATATTTGGGACCAGACCTCCCTGCTTTTCAGGATCACCCATTCCATTTTTGAGTGTTCCTGATAGGTTCTTAATTTGTGAGAAAAAAAAAAAAAAGTCTCTAATTCCACCCACTAGTTGGAGCTTCTGCCCTTGGGCAAAGAAGGGCAAATTAAAACCTGAATGGAAAAGCCAACCAATGGCACCTGCAGATAGGAAAATCATACCATGATGAGAACAGATTTCCATGAAATTGTCAGCTCTTAAGCTACTTGGGATCATGGTGAGAGGTGATTTGAAGGTCTCCAAATGGTCCTTTGCTTTTGAATACTATGTTAAACCCCACGGGAGGAAGCCAGCATTTAGCTTCAGGCAAGGAAGCCTGCAGCAAAGGCATTGCCTCCCCAGTTCTTCAGTCTCCTAAATGTCACTTTCTCTGAATCTTTCTTTACATTCCACTTGTAGGCAGAATGAAGCATTGCCTTAGCAGTGTTTTCTTAACCACCATTCATCTGCAGTTCTTGTTTTAGCTATTTTGCTCAACACTGTACTTCCAGCACCTAAAATAATGCATGACTCAGAGCAAGTTCTGTGTATTTGTAGAATGAATGAGTAAAGGTCAATGGTGCTGTCCTGTAATAACTTAATTATATAGTCATCTGTTTCATAAGAGTATAAACATTTAATTCAGGGACTGCGTTTAATGGCTGGCAAGTAATATCTGAGAATAAGGAAGGCTTCACTTATTGGGTTTGCTAGATATGATGTTGTGTACCTGAAGTGAGTAATCTTTATTGATCTTTGCACAAACCTATGGGTAGATATTTTAAAGGTAAGAACACTGTAACTCAGAGAGTTTATATAGCTTGTCAAACTTGGTCATTATATTTTAACATATACAAATAGAGGAATCAGAAATGTTTATTTGGCTGGCTTCTCTTCCATCTGTATCCCCAAAGTCACCCATGTATTACCTTTTCTTTCTAATATGAGCCTGGTTTTAGTTCATACTGGAAATGTTTCAGTGTTTTTAGGCTGCAGAAATATATGGTTTTCCTCATTCCTTTAGTTACACATTTTATTTCTTATTTTTTCCAACACTTCTTCCAAGGAATTTATTTGTTTCTAGAAATCTACAAGTGGGGGCAATGCCTCACAGAATACTTGAGAACTTTATTATGTGCCTAGTGAAAAAGAGGGCCTAGCACATAGTGAGGAAAAGGAAGGAAGGAAGACAAGAAGGAAGAAGAAAGGAAAGCAGGGAAGAATGGAGGGAAGGAGGGAAGCAAAGAAAGAAAGAAAGGATGATGCACTGCAGTTGAAAGAGTACATTCTGGTATTAGGAAAATCTGGTTTCCCACAATGTGTGACCACTGGAGGCAACTTAACTCTCTGCATCTCCTTTTCTGTATCTGTTCAGTGAAGACAACACCCATTTCCAAAATTTGTTTCGAGAATATTTTTTAATCAAAGATGAAAATACTAGTAGAAGGTACATTACAAGGGTTAGCATGCACGTCTCTTCTTCACTCTGTAATTTTTCCTGGGAAAGGGATTCCTATTGGACGCTGTCCACAGAAGCATTAAATAATGTTCACAGTGGGGGTGAGAACCACAGTGTAATTAATCTGATTGTATATTACATTGCTGCCTGTTGAGGTTTTCAGGATAAACTAGTCACAAATTATGATTCCAGGTGTTTCTTTGGCTCAATTAGATCTGACTGATAGAAATGGATAATTGTGATAATTTTTCTACTTAATGAATCATGATAAAAGTACTACACGTTTCTGCTGGAAATTTGGCAAATAAACATATTAGGAAGGCAAACTAGACAGCAATGGTGAACCCGTATTCATAGAAAGTCACTCTTACTTTCCAGTGCATTCTCTTTAAGGGTGTGGGATTTTTGTTTTTTGTCTCCAACTCTGTTTTTTAGTTCTATATCTCTGATTCCTAACATAATGCCTGGCATATATAGCAGGTTCTCAAAATACCTTTATTTTAGGGGATATTTATATAATTCGGACTGTATTTTCTATAAGGCTGCATGTCTTACATTTTTACTTAACATTATTATCAAGAGTGCTTTAACATAGCATTAAACGTTCTTTGACAAACCATGAAAATGATGCATAACCCTCAATCTTGGGCCATACTGTCATTTATTGAACTAATTTCTAAAGTGGAGAAACGTAATATCTTCAATATTTTCAAAATTACTACTACCATCATAAATAAATATCTTCATTAATAAGTACAGAGGGATAATTAAGTGACCGTTTTCAGAACATTTGGAGACATCAAAATCATACTTGACTTTTTAAAAGAAAGATTCCTTAATATAGATGAAAATAAGTTTATTTTGATGCTGCTGATGAATATTGTGAAATTGCAGGATAGAAAGGATTTGATATTTTATATGTCTACCAGCAGTGCATGAAGGCAGTCATTTCAGCCTTTGCTCATTACAAACATTGATTTTTGTTTTGGCTAGTTTGCAGGTGACACATGGTACCACACTGTTATGGGAATATTTATTTCAGTGAGGCTGGAATATTTATTTTCATTACACTTATCCAATAGGATCAAGATGCCTGGTGAAGAGGCAAGTCAGTGGTGGCATGCAAATCTTTCCAAGGCCCTCCAGGAGGATGAGCAATGCATCTGGAAAACCAACACTAAAACAAAAACCCTTCCAGCTTACAGTTATGGGGCAAGGGTGGCAGTGAAGCCCTGCTCAAGAGGAGCAGAAAACACATTTAATAGCACTTAACACAGATAAACCAACTAATTATTTCTGTTAAAAAAATACAGATTTTGTTAAATATCTAAATATTGGCATAAACCTCCAAACACTAAATTTTGTGGTTTCATTGATTTTAGACATATACATAATATAGATAAGTCCTTAAGTGCTTGAAAGTGGTATATATTCATAATTTAATAAATTCATTTTATCAAGCATTTAATATCTAATTTGCACATTCCAAATGGCAAGCATAGTTCTTGGAACTATGCTTGCCATTTGGAATGTGCAAATTAGTAAGACATGAGCCTTTCCTCAAATTTCTCATTATTCAAAGGAGAAAATGGAAAATAAAATCAGCACTCAGTACAAAGTGTAATTATGTGATAACACACATATACACAGAGTACTATTGGAACAGAGAAGGGAACACGTAAGGAAAGACAATTGTTGTTGAGATCGTTCTTAAGGGATGAATTAGAATTTACTATGTGGTTGAAGATATAAAAGATGTTTCAGAAAAAATAAATTGACATATGTGAAGATATATGAATGTCTAAGCTGTCTTTGCATAACTTTACACTCTTCAATGTGGCTGCATTGTAGACTCTCAACATTAAAATATCCAGTAATCAGGATGGCAAAATAATTACATAGGAGATTATGAAGACATATCTGTTGAATGCGAACCAGATAGAATTTGTCATAACAATGATTGGGAAATCCTAAATAACTTCAAATAAAAAGATTTATAATTAGAAACAGCATCTTTTTTTCCATATTGATAACTGATTGTAAATGGGAGGTGAATGGAGGTAGGAAAGTAAATAGTCTTCATAATATTCCAGAGTTCCAGGAAGAAATGATGACAGACTGAGCGAAGACTGTGACAGTGAGACTAGACGGAATATGTCAGTTACAAGAAAGTTTAGGAGGTATTATAGTTATTTGCTTCTAGGAGATAATTTTGCAACAAACCACTCTAATTTTCAGTAGCTTACAGAAATGGTTTATTTCTCACTCATATTGGTTTCTCTAGGTAGTTGGGATTTTGCTCATGTCTCTTATGCTTTGACAAACTGAAGGAACAACCCTATACAGGACATCTCTTATTATAGCACAGAGGAAAGGAAAAGGAATGACCTCAATGTTCAATGATACTAAGGCTTTTGCACAGATATAACCTATATCATACCCCTTCACACACTTTTGAATAAGCAACTCTTACAGCCAGCCCCCTAGAAATGGAGATATGTAATCCTTTAAGGGCAGGGAATGTTTGAGAACAAAATCATAATCCATCACAGGAGATAAAATGAAATTAACTTAGAAGTTCATTCATTGCATGGGCCAGTGTGGCAGGGCTTGAGGGAGAATGATCAAAGAGATGGAGGCATCTAGGATGTTTCTCATGGTTCTTGACTGGCACTGCTTGAAAAAGAAGGGTGCTATTCACCAAAATACTAAACATGAGAGTCACCTCTGTTCAGGGAGGTAATGAGTTGAGTTTTGAAAGGATTAACTGTCATTTCCAGGTGCAGTTGTTCAATAGGTATTTGTCCTTATGGGACTCAAGCTCACATATAGTTAAATCTATTGACCTAGTGTTATTTTTTAAATTAAAAATAGTAACTCCTTGCTCTTTATTTACAATTCAATTCAATTTAATTTCCATATTATTAAAAGTGGTAAAAACTATTTTGAGGTGACCAAATTCTTTCCTGAAAAAAAAAATGACAGAGAAATAGTACCTTAGAGCAATGCAATAAGAGCTCCATTTTATGTTGCTATTTATGTTGTATATTCCATTTGCTTTCAAATACAGTTGAAGTAGGAATATGGAGACAGAAGCTCGAATCTCTAGCCCCATCTCAATAAAACATGTAGCTTTAGACAAGCTGCTGTCTGGACTTCAGTTTCTTCCTCTAGCAGTTTAAGGTTCCATGAGGACAAAAACTTAATTTTAGTTACACACTCATGTATCACCAACATTCAGAACAGCCCTTGACACATAATCAATAACAAGCAACTATTTGTTGAGTTAATTGAATTAAAAAAATTAGGTACTATAATATTTTTATATCTTTCATGGTTACATTGATGCTTATATTTGATGGTGAGTGCATTGGTGGAAAGTTATCAAACTGTTTTTCAGTTTAAATACTCTCATTCTTGGGTGCTTTTCTTCAGTAAAACATGCACCCTTCTAAGAGGAATATGGCTGGGAATGCCGAGAAAGAGTTCACAGAAAGTGGGCTTCAAAATGTGGAATTATTTTCAATAGATGGCGAATAGTGAAAAAATAAAAAATTGGATTCATATATGTATGCTTAGTGTCTGCCTATCCAGCACAAGTCATAATGACCTCATGCCAAGCTCCCTAACTGCACTGAAGGAGAAGTTTTATATAGCAGAGGTGGACATTTGGATTTATGAAGTCAGAGTTTACTTGAGTTTCACAGAACTCTTAAGTACTCAATTTTCCAGATCCACTTTTGCATTTTGAATTTTGTTGCATTTCTATTCTTGTTTTGTCAATAGTTCCTCAAATTGATGCATGTTTATTTCCCCAGGTCACTATTCTACAATATTAAATAAAACCTGCGCCAGAACTAATCTTTGCAGAACTTAATCTCAGCTGCTTGTGCTTTTAATTGTGCCTCTTGCCATTTTATTTTGCTGAGCCTACAGGGTTGAAAAAAATGGGGAAAAATTGATGAACAGCAAAATTAAATGATCAATACATACTTGTATATATTTAGCACAAGCTCACATACATAGTTACACAAAAGACTCATAATTAACCCATAGATATGCATTAGTGAGAGCCTGGTGTTGATTTTAGCCCTCCCTGGATTTAGAAAATAGATGTAACCCGAATTGTTATTTGGAAAAAAAATTACAGTCCTACTCCTTCCCTGATGTCCTGCTCTCAGCACCTTAATCTGTTCTACATTTTCATCAGTTTGGATTTATCCCGTGCAATTTATGTCTCCTAAATATCTCTACTAGAGAAGGGCTTCGTTCCCTCCCTGACATCTTATCCTCTTGGTATTGGCCCTCTTCAAGAACCTGACCTTTCAAGTCCTGGAATAAGCAGTCAGCATCCTCCATGACTCCTTTCCATGTGGCTGGATGGAAATTAGTGTCTTGACCAGGGGAATTTAACTCAGTGATTGGGTTGGCAAAATTTGATTTTCTCACACTTACAAATTTGGAAGTGAAATATGGAGACGGGTTTAATTAATCATGGGTTCTATACTAGATGAAAAGGCTCATGTGACTCAGGACTGCAGGCAAAGTCAGAGACTGCCAGAATGGAATACACAAAAAAGAAGTCGAGTGAGCCTGTATTTAGAGAAAAAATATATAGTGCACAAATATGGGAGATGTATAGTTAAAACGATACAAATGTGTTAGTTTTCTATTGCTGCTGTTGCAAATTATCACAAATTAGGTGGTTTAGAAAAGCATACAATTACAATTCCCAGTGCTGTAGGTCAGGAGGCTGACGTGGGTCTTACCGGGCTAACGTCCAGGTGCTGGCAGGCCTGCACTCCTTTCTGGAGGCTCTGGGAAGCATCTGTGTCCAAGCTCATTCAGGTGGTTGGCAGAATTCAATTCCATGCGATTGCAGGAGTGAAGTCCCTGTTGGCTCGCTAGCTGTCAACCAGGGATACCTCTCAGCTTTTAAAGGCTACTTACATTCCTTCAAATGTGGCTTTTTTCCTTCATCTTCAAAGTCAGCAATGGTGGGTCGAATGTTTCTCATAATTCATATATTTTTTCACTTCCCCTTCTGCCTCTTCTGTTCTTTGTTTTCTCCTGCACCTGAGTCTCTCCTATTAGATCCAGAAAGAAATCCCCTGCTTTTATGAGCGCCATTAGACTGGGGCCATCTGATAGCCAGGATAATGTCAGTTTATGGTCCCTGACCTTAATTATACGAATGCTTTTATACCAATTCTTAGGCTTGTGTTTAATTAAATAACCAGGGGATTGGAATCTTTGGGGAAATGTTTAGAATCTAGGCTACCTCAGGAAAAGAGAGCACGACATAGATTCAAAGACAGAGACAGGGATGCTCAGAGGAGCTGATTGCTTCCTGTTGACATTTCAGTCCCCAGTTCAAACCCTTCCTGAAGCTTTGAAGCACTTCCTGCCCTGGGTTTTAATGAGATCCACCTATATCCTTGCTATATCATCTCTATTTACTTAACCTGGCTTGAAAGGTTTCCATTAACAAACACATGCCCTATGCCTAAGTCTTTTTGACACAGTTAAAGTTTTACAGCATCAAATAACAATTTGGTATTCAAGGAATTTTACCCTGGGTTCAGTGTCCATGGATTCAAGACCAGGCTTCTCCATACAGTAGACGTTTTATTTCCGTGAGCCTCGTTTTATAAAATCTGTACAATTGAGATGAATTATAGACTAACTCATAGGCTTCTCATAAGGTTTAAATGGATAATGTGTGCAAAAATTTTCACTGCTGACAAGTAACAAAAAGAGATGTGACACAGTAAGTCACTCAAATTTATGTTTGTTTTCAAATGGTACCTCACACTTGACCAATAAACAATGTGGCAGGTGGCCTGGCACGGTGGCTCACAACTGTAATCCCAGCACTTTAGGGGCCCAAGCAGGTGAATCATGAATTCAGGAGATGGAAACCATCCTGGCTAACATGGTGAAACCCCATCTCTACTAAAAATGCACACACACACACAAAAATAGACGGGCATGGTGGCATGCACCTGTAGTCCCAGCTACTCAGGAGGCTGAGGCAGGAGGATCGCTTGAACCTGGGAGGCAGAGGCTGCAGTGAACCGAGATCCCACCACTGTACTTCAGCTGGGTGGGGTGACAGAGGGAGACTCTATATCAA
>NW_016107774.1:767253-805593 GCF_001604975.1 Cebus imitator
AATAATAAAACGACAGCAGGCAAGTTTAGTTTCCAAATATGTACCAACACACTTATGTATTGTATTATTTTTCTTTTCTTTGTTCTCTCAAACCCATTCTTACTGCTGTTAGATGTCACCCTCTTCCACCAGTGGTACTAACCAGGCTAGAGTCAGCTAAAGAAAATATATCTTGCCCTGATGTAACGTTACTACCATGATCAGAGACACATTTACTTTTAGTAAAATTAAAAAAAAGATTATGGGCTTTGAGTACTGGAATCAAAAGATACAGCATTCTGAAACATTCACTTAGCATGTAATAGGATCTGAGAGAAAGGTTAGCGAGATTGAGGGGATAGAAGAAATGTCTCTAAGTTACAGGTTTGGTGGAGAAAAGACAAAAGTTCTTTCCCATTGGAGGCTATTTTGCCTATGAGGGATGTGTCAAGATTGCCTGGTAAAAATATAAGAACATGATGGAGTATGGTGGTTGAAGGGTAACAGGATCGAAAAGTTCAAAATAGTCATTGCCAAGAACAGTTGGGTTGATTGGGAAACCATATCAGGCAGACAATATGGGATATCACAACAGTATAGGTAGCCACCTCTCAGGCCTCGAGGAGGAAATAAACACCGTCGCCAGATAAATGAGGAAAGACTACAGTGGGGCCATAACTGTGCTGATTCTAAAATGATGAGAAGCAGTTTGCAGTGTGAAGGAGGAAAACACAAAAGGAGCCCAAATTAGAACAGCACTGGACAGGCTCCCTAGGCCAAGCATAAGGTGTGCCTGGTAGAGGGCAGCAGAAGGGGTCAGAGATGTGGACGTGGAGCCCATTCCAGACTGCCCTTGCTAGTTAGAATATGGATGTTATTTGGTAGACAACAGAGAGATAGCAGAGGGCTTTAAATACAGGCTGTGTCTGTCCTTTTTCTTTAATCTTTCATTCATTTATTCTATGTTTATTGAATTGTCATTAAACATCAGGTTTATGTTTAGAAAGGTAACACTTGGCTGGGTGTGGTGGCTCATGCCTGTAATCCCAGCACTTTGGGTGTCCAAGGTGGGTGGATCACTTGAGGTCAGGAGTTTGAGACCAACCTGGCCAACATGGTGAAACCCCCTCCCTACTGTAAAATACAAAAATTATCCAGGAATGGTGGCAGGCACCTGTAATCCCAGCTACTTGATAGGCTGAGGCAAGAGAATTGCCTGAACACAAGAAGCGGGGGTTGCAGTGAGCTGAGATCGCCCCAGTGCACTCCAGCCTAGGCAACAGAGTGAGACTTTGTCTCAAAAAAGAAAAACAAAAAGGAAAAAAGAAAGATAGCACACAAATAGCTTTAATAATTCTAATAATAATTATTAAGGGCAAACATTGATAGAGAGCTTAGGAATTTCTAAGTGCTGGGTAAATTCTTTCTTCGTTTCAGTAATATTAAGTGTAAAGCAAGGTTACTAGTCATCCTTTTAAATGAGAACACTGAGGCACAGAGAGATTACTGAGCCGAGCTCATATTGCATCAATATTAATTCAGTATCCCACATTTGGACATAGGCAGTGTGAAGTCTGAATTTGAAATCTTCATATCCCTTTGCAAGAAGACCTACAGGAGAGTTTATAGGCAAAGAAGGACCTCTGCTAAGAATTATTGCTTCAAGTCCTAATGTGTTATTGTTTGTTGTTGAGGAAAGCAAAATAAAAGAGTAGTCAGGAAAAAAATTGGCATGTTATATGAATATTTCTATTTGGCTGATATACTAGTGTCTAACTGAAAATGGTTCAGTCCCCTCAGTGAAAAATCTATATTGCTTATAGACACAGCTCTCTCAACAAGTCCAGTGATCTGATGGACTCTTGCTCATGAAACACTTTCTCATTGCCTGTGGTTTCTTATAGCTTATTAAATTAAGACTTCCAGAGTAGAGTAGATATCAAGTTTATACCAACAGATAAATTGAGGTAGTACTTACAGTTTACAGGGTTAGAAAGCCTGGTTTAAAAGATTGTTATATGTGTGTTCTTGTAACTGAAGCTAATAAAATTGACATAAATCAGAAATAATGGGTGTTCTCTAGTGGGTACTTTCACAGATTAAATTAATGCTAAAGCAATATTTGTAGCCATTTTAAAAAGGTTTTGAAGATAAAAGCCATCCTAACTTTTAAGTTTTATTATTATGTAAAACAGGAAGATTCATTTTTTTACAAAGTCTTCAAGACAAGCTAAAACTGGGAAGGCAGTAAAATTTTTATTTAAAAATTATTCAAACAGATCAATAATATAATTGTCTTTATAGTTAACTAATACATAGAGATAAATAAAAACATTTTGACCTGTAAGTATATTTCTGTATATCTAGTTTTTGTAGATTTCTTGCATACACACACATACACACACAAAGACACATCACACATACAAGAACTATATATATATAAATATATATATACACACACAGAAAATACATATACACACATACACACACAAGATGCATTTGTATTTACATATATATATGTGTGGGTAGATAGATAGATAGATAATATTACTTAGACACACCACTGAGAGCATCTCTTAATACCTGTGGCCTGGGATGCACTATTCAAACTGAGAAATTTGATAAAATAGAAATATTTCTTCTTTTCCATATTATCATATGCAAAATTGTAAATGTTCTATAACTGATTGCTGATATTATTGATATCTAATTACTTTAAACACGCTAGTTGAAAACAAAAAAGTGCTGATTGTTATAGAAACAGGACTCAAGGACTCTAAAAGCTGCATATTGTATGTCAATTATTTCTTTTATCCTTAGTTTTGATTGCTATCTTTTATGAAGAGCACTGGTAAGGACTAACATCACCTAAGGTTTAGGTGATGATGTTACAGAATTAATATCATTCTATAATCAAATGCAGGGCTTGTGTTTGGGCTTCAGATTTTTCATGTAGACAAAAAGCAAAAGTAGATACAGAAAAGAAGTTGTGGACTTTGCTAGACGTTTTTTATCAGCCACCTTCCCTCATTTAATATTTGCCTCCTATGCCCTAACCAAATTCTACACAGTATCTTCCCGTTGAGAGCAGAGAATAAGGGATTCAGAAATTCACCCTCTTGGTCCATCTGGATCACAGTTTGGCCCACCTCAAGACCTCAGTTGCTCCAATTGGCCATTGACCCTATTTCTGCAACATCTCCACCTCTTTGACCTTCAGGTCCATGAGTGCTAACAGCTCCTGCTACTACTATTTTATGTGCCTCACTTTTGCTTGTTGGTTCCTTTAAACCTGCCTATATTTCTTTCAGATATTGTTATCTTTTGTTTAAACTGTCCTCTTTTAAATGTGTCATTTATTTTCTGCAGGAATGCTGAATAATAAAGGGAGGTAGGGATTTATTTTAAACAGCACAGATTATCACATTCTACTATAGTATGACTTGAGGCTCTATAGAATCACACCAATCTGTTACCCTTTTTTAATTTCAAGCAGTAAACTGTAAAAACTAAAACCATCAGGCAAATAATAATAATTAACATTTAATACAATACAACATTTGTGGTGCTGCAAACAACCACAAAATCTCAGTGGCATATAAAAATAAGTGTTTATTGCTAATGCTCTGAGGTGGTTAGCTAGATAGCTTGCTGATCTTGCCTGGGTTCGTCCAGATGTCTTAACATCAGCTGCCTTTTAGTTGATCTGAGATGGCCTTGGCTGAGACATTTGGGGCAGCTTGGCACGCCCATGGGACTCCTGCTGGAAGCATTCCACTATTGTAGGCTTGTCCTTCTCATGGTGATGGTAGAGGCAAGGAATACAAATAAAAATACACACACTGATTTTTTTCAAGCCTCTGCTTGTGGGATGTCTGGTAGATCCCACTGGCCAAAAAAAATCTCGTGGCCTAGCCCAGAGTCAGTGTGAGGGCTTCACAAGGATAAAATACATGGCGTGGGTGAAAAATAATTAGAAAGGTATTTGACCACAATGCCTAATAAAATGACAGTTGCCATTATATATATATATATATATATATATATATATATATATATATGCAATTAGGATATATATGCAATTATATGTATATATAGATAGATAGATAGATATCCTAATTTTAAAGATAATATATCCGCTAGAATATTCTTTAGACTTTTAAAAACCTAACACATCTGAATCAGATGACTATATTATTCTTCCAATGATTGCATGGATTCCTGCCTCAGTGTTTCCCTGCCTGGGGTTGACATCACTGTCCATTCAGTCTACAGGCTGGAAACCAGGGAATGCTTTTCCATTCCTAATTGTCACTTCATAGCAGTCATAAGATATGACAGTCTTATGTTTACTTCCTACATATTTTCCAGAATATTCCAGTTTTTTCAATATCTACTAATGTTACTCAAGCTTAAGGATGTCTTAAGTTTTTAACAAACTACTGATCCAGTATCTCAAGTATTATTTATATCTTCCATTTTTGTCTTTGTAAAAGTGAAAATACCAGAGCAATCCATCTAATAAACCATTTTGCATGCCACTCTCCAGCCTACAATTCTACAAAGTCTTCCTAATGTGTGGGGAAAAAAACCTGAACTACTTTCAACAGACCCCTGAATTCCTCTTCATCATCTTCAGACAAACTTCTCTGCTTTACACTTCACTTACAACAACTGACATTCCATTTTCTGCATTAAATCTAATGTCAGCCAGGTTGTGGCTCACGCCGGTAATCCCAGGCACATTGGGAGGCTGAGGCAGCAGGATTGCTTGAGCCCAGGAGTTTGAGACTAGCCTGGGCAACATAGCAATATCCCATCTTTACTAAAAATACAAAAAATCAGTCAGACATGGTGGTGCACACTTGTAGTCTCATCTTGGGAAGTTGAGGCTGCAGTGAGCCGAGATTACACCACTGCATTCCAGCCTGGGAGAAAGGAGTGAGACTCTGTCTCAAAAAAAACCTAAAATTGGATTTTATATTTCTGTATTTTGCATATTTCTCTCTACTTAGATATACTTCTACTTTCTACTATTAGTTATCTAACTCCCAGTTTATCTTTTACATTCATATCAGAATCACCTTTCCAGGAAGCTTTCTTAATTCCTTTGGGTTGCGAAAATAAAAACTCTTCTGTTACCCTCATACTCGCCACATTACTATTCAAAATGCTTATCTACAGGGTAACATCCTTAATACTTCACCCTAATCAATGCCCAGACAATGTCCTGAACACAGCAAGTACCCAGTAGCTCTTCTACTGCTATTGCTAAACTAAAATTAATTGAAGAGAACTGGTGATAAAGTAAGCTCACACATGACAAAATTGTAGTTGAAATTCCAGTCTTCTGAGTTTCAATTATTTAATATAAAGCATGGCCAAATTTCATGCTCAGAGTGCATTATTAACTAGGTAGCAAATTTTATAAAAATGCCTACTATGGGTCTGGATAGTATTCTCTGTGGGAAAAGCTTACATTCCAAAATCTGCTAAATTCATTCTGACATATTTATTGGATAGGAGAGAATGTTACAGATTTGAGAATGATTTTCAAAAACTGAGAATTAACTTTGAAAGGCCAAGATAGGTGGATCATTTGAAGTCAGGAGTTCAAGACCAGCCTTGGCAACATGGTGAAACCCTGTCTCTACTAAAAATACAAAAAATAGCTGGGTAGGGTGGCATGTGCCTGTAGTCCCAGCTACTCAGGAGGCTGAGGCAGAAGAAATGCTTGAACTTGGGAGGAAGAGATTGCAGTGAGCCTAGATGGCAACACTATAGCCTGGGCAACACAGGGAGACTCCCTCTCAAAGAAACAAAACAAAACAAAATGAAAAAACTAAAACACTGAGATATGAAGCTTAGAAATATAACTGCTCAAGACGTACTTCTCAGTAAATGTACATTGTCAATTTCTAGTACCACCTGTGTTACCCAACTATCCAGGAATATGGGTTTTTAAAACTCAAGGCAGTTTGTTCTTTCTTATAATTAGAAAGTTGCTGTATATTTAATATTAATTCCCTATGCTTTTTAAGGCTTACTTTTATATTCTACTGCAAACGCTTTTTTTGTTCCAGTAGGATATTAGTTAATGAATGTCCTTTTGGGATTAGATTCATTAGTTTAATTATTATTCTTCAAGTTCTTGGATCTATAACTTAATCACTCTAAGCTATAAGATTCTATTTTTATTACAGCTAAATTCCTTATTCAGCTAATTTTATGAGGATCATCAGAAGATAAATGTTAATAACAATATATTGACTTAGCTTTATATTTTGCAAATAATTTCACCAACTTTATCTCATTTGATGGCTTTTTAAAACTTTATATTTTTTTCCTGAGTTGTAATTGAGACACTTTTAGAATTTCTGTAAATAAAATTAAAATATTGCTACCAATATATGTAAAATTATTTCTAGCAATTAGATAGGTAGATAAACAGAGACAGAGAGATAGTGAATTTATCAAATATATTTGCACAAAGTTGAAATGATATTTGAAAAAAGTAGTCAAAACTTCCCAGCATTAAAAAAAGGCAAAATTATAGCAATGTACACTTTACAACCTAAAAGTAATCTAGTTAAAAATCCTATGGTACTATTAATGAGAGTGTAATGAAATGTCAAATAAATGTACTGAATAAGTGAAAGAATGAATGACGCTAGAAAAATTGCTGATAAGACTTCAATACTTGGTACAGTAAGTTTGATAAGAAAACTTAAAATTTTAAAATAAAATATGTGTAACATAATCATAGAAATATTGAAAGTTTTTATCTTCCAATTTAACCTAAGGGAGGAATCTAGACACATGAAACACAAGTGTTAGGATATTTACCACAGTGTTACCTATAAATAGCAAATAAACAATGCAAAACATCATTATTACATGACTAATTATGATACAGCATTCTTCTATGATATTATAAAAAAAATAAAATGTACTGGTTACTATATGGATTCAAGGGAAATTATTGTGATATAATCAGGAGTCATAAAAGCAAGGTGTAATACACTGTGATGAAAAAATGTGTCTTTGGTAGCTATGGTAAAGACAAGACTGTAAGTTATGTACACAACAATTTTGAAATGAAGGTGACTAATTCATGAGTGGTATATAAATCACATAATTTGTGTTTTTGTGTGACAAATTACATGTAATATTTCTGTGTTTCTATGTGTGCATACGTTAAAATTAAAAGAAATAAAAACATAAAGGGGGAAAAGTTTAAAATAATTTATACTTTTATAATTTATACAAAAATAATTTATATCAAATATTTAAAGATAATTTCAGTAATTGTGACTGTAAAACAGTGTGCCTCATCTTAGTTTTATTAATAATTTATTACAAGCTAAATTTCATGATACATTTTGAGAATTTTATCTAACATATCTACATATAAACATATGGTTGGAAATTATTTTAAAATTTAATAATTGCTTATTGTAATAACACACAATATTCCACATATAATTTAAGAATGCATTGTTAATATCAGAAATGATTATTTTATTACAATAGTAAATGTTTTTGTGGATGATTTCTCATGGCTATTATGAACATGAATTATCAAACTGTGCCATCTTCTAGTTCTACATAGTAATGCCACCTTATTCCAAATGGCCTTCATTATTATCCCCATAATTCTTGTAATTTGTTTTATAAAATTGTTTTTAAAAAAATGGTCTTACCAATGGGCACATGCTATTCTCAATTCTGCTCTTATACCTTCTTCCTCTCATGTAATGTCCTTCCTTCAAATGCATTGCTTAAAATCAAAGTCTGTTATCTCTTCATCTTAGTACTTAAGGGTACAGTGCCTGAACAATAAGTAAGCAACAAATAAATATTAAATAATTAGTGATTACTAAGACCAGATAATCAAACTTTCTGTAATTGTAATAAAATAGGCTTTTAGGGAGAACCCAAAGAGAACAAGCAAAGTAGCTGCATTTTGCCAGAAGTTACAGAGATTTAGATATATATTTTGTGCTTTATTTTATTTCATTTTATTTTTTTCAGATCCATACTCATGACGCCACTTTCAAAAGTTTGAAATAACCTTAGGTTTAACCCTAAGGTAGTTAGCTTATTACTTTTTCTCTATTTCTAAATGATGCAATAGGGTCTTGAAAGTTATTCTTAAGATAGCAAAATTCCATGAAAGAGAAAATACAGTATATCAAGTACTGATGACATTATTCAGTGGAATTAAAGTGACATTTCCTTGGAAGCTATACATTTCTTAAATCATGTGAGAATCCAAGGGGTACAAACAAAGTAACTGCATTTTACCAGAAGTGACACAGTTTAAAATATATTTTTGTGCTTTATTTTATCTTATTTCGTTTTATTTTTTCAGGTCCATGCTCATGGGGTCACTTCCAAAAGTCTGAAATAATCTTAGGTTTAACCATAAGGTAGTTAGCTTATTACTTTTTTCCTCTTTCTAAATGGTGCAATAGGGTTTTGAAAGTTATTCCTAAGATAGCAAGAAAATACAGTATATCAACTACTGATGATATTATTCAGTTGAATTAAAGTGACATTTCTTTGGAAGCTTTACGTTTCTTAACTCATGTATTTTAAATGAATCTTCTCAAATTTCATATTTGACATTTTCTGTCAAAAAATTTTTTAAGTACAAAATGAAGAATACATACCATTTAAAATAATTATTTCGGGTTACATTCAAATGAAAGAAAAACTTGTAAAGGAAAACCAAAGAAACTACTGTTTCAGAATTAATTTTTCTCAAACATTAATTAATCCCTAAGGCACTAATTCAACTTTGTTCTGCATCATGATATTAATTTTGTCAGTAGCCCTGAACAGTATAATCAATGTTGGCTCTTTCCTTGTGTAGGAGGGATAAAATGGATCTGCATCTCTTTCTCTGTAGCTCTGGAAGCCGGACTAGGGAATGTAATTAGTCTATGGTGTGTTGGATGTGATGGTGCTATTTTAGTGTTTTGGTGTGTTTGAATTCTGCCTTCTGTCATTTTATTAAAAAAAATTGGAACAGGATCATCCACTGAGCTGGAGTTGCATCTTACTTTGATAATGAAACTTGCAAGTAAGGCTATAACATTAATAATTAAGATTAAGCATAACATGTTGGAAACTCTCATCTCATTCCCTCATTTTAAGACTGACTTATTTTGTGTTACTCTGGAAGACAATACAAGGACCAATGATGGCAGGGGAGGTACAAAGAGAGAAGTCCTTTTTCTCTCTATGAGGAAGAGCTTGTTAAATATAATTGCTACTGAAGAAATGATTAGCTAAAAATATTTTAGCAGAACCACAAACAATAACATAATCAGACAGACTTCTTTGGTATATAGTTATACTATATATACTCTGCTATACAGTTATGTCATAGGCAATATGAAATTTACTGTCTGAAGAAAGTCTTTAAATGTGGTAGTATAAATCATCTAAATTGCCTCTTTTTGAATATGTTTTTGGCTATCTAGGTACTTTGTATTTATACATACATACTCGAATCAGCTCAAAACTTAAAAAAAAATGACAGATGGCATCTAATTAGGATTACATTGAACCTATAAATCAATTTTGAGAGAATCAACACCTTAAAAGTATTGAGTCTTTCACAATGATATGTCTATTCTTTATTTAGGTCTTTCTTAATTTCTCTCAGAATGACTTGTAGTTCTTGTAATATATATATATTGCAAATGTTTGTTAAATTTATTCCTAGGTATTCGATGTTTTATAATGCTATTGTAAGTGATATTTTAAGTTTAGTTTTCTAATTGTTTGTTAAAATCAGTATGCAATTGATTTTTATTGTTAAAATTTATAGTTTGACCTTGACAAATTTAAGGATTTTTTAATTCCTAGTATTATATTTTTAAATATATTTCTATTTTTCACACACAAAATTTTAATATGTTAAAATAGAAGATTTTTGACTTCATTTTCAACACTTAAGTATATAGTTCCTTATTTTTGCTTATTGAAATAGGTGCTACATTACATTATTTAACAGAACTATTATAAAGGTAGGATGGAGGAGGGAAAAACATGAAGTGTGAGAGAAAATGAGCATAAGTAAACAATTAAAATTTTTAAATTGTGTTCCAAGAAGAGATATTCTAATAAAACAATATTGATGGTAAGGAACATAAATCACTAGAAATATTGAGAAGTTTAAATAAATGTATAAGAACACTGAGTAATTTAGCCTAGAATAAATGTAAAAGATGTGTTTCAAAACATAAATTCTCAATATTGATTTGGCAATAGGCAGAAAATCTAGAGATAGACTTATAAAAACAAAATATGGAAAAAGCCTTAGAACTATTTACAAGAAAATTATTCCAAATCTTCAAGAAAAATAAAATATTAATCCAGAGGAGAGAAAGGAAAGTTTCTCACCTCATTTTATGAGGCTACCAGACTATTTAGATTAAATCTGACATTCAAAAGGAACAAATGATATATACTTATATTTTTATTTATGTATATATAACTTATAAAATAATAAAGCTATGCAACTTAAAAATAACCTCTCCCAGGCCTCTCTCCTAGCTGCTGGTGATTTGTTGTTGTTAGTTTGTCTTAACAAAATACAGCATATCAAGTGTCTTAACAGAAGGGTGTGGTAGCTCATGCCCATAATCCCAGCACCTTGGGAGGTGGGCCGATCACTTGAGGCCAGGAGTTTGAGACCAGTCTGGCCAACATAGTGAAATTCCATCTTTACTAAAAAATACAAAAATGAGCTGGGTGTGGTGGCGTGAGCCTATAGTCCTAGCTACTTGGAAGGCCGAGGCACAGAATAGCTTGAATATAGGAGGTGGAGGTTGCAGCAATTGGTGATCCTGCCACAGCACTCCAGCTTAGGCAACAGAGCAAGACCCTGTCTCAACAACAACAAAAACGTTAAATAAATAACAGAAATTTATTGTCTAACAGCTCTAGAGGCTGAGATCAAGGTGCTGGCAGGGCTGGTTCCTTCCGAGAGTTGCAAGGAAGCATGTCTCCCAGGCCTCTCTCCTAGCTGCTAGTGATTTGCTACAAAGCATTCACATTCCTTAACTTGTAAAATCTTCACTATAATCTCTGCCTTTATCTTCACATGGATTGCATGCATCTTGTGTCCAAATGTTCCCCCTTTGAGAAAGACATCAGTCATACTACAAATAAAGGTCCATTCTCCATCAATATGACCTCATTTTAACTAATTCACATCTGCAATGACCCAGTTTTCAAGTAAAATCAAATACTTGAGTGGGTGGTTAGGACTTCAGAATATGAATTTTATGGAGATGCCACTCAACCCATAACAGATGCTAAGTAATTTTCTATCCCTTGATTAATTTTAATTTTGTACACTCATATATATGTAGGGATAGCAATTTAAGATTATTGAATATTATACAATATAGTACTTTCTAAAATTTCAGACACAAAATACTAACAATAGTATATTCAATAATGCAATAACTCATAAATAATCATATAATAGTAACTAACCAGCAAATAAATGATGCAAGCCTCATCAGGAAACATTATCTTAACATTTTCTTTCAAAAGTGGATTATAGCATCATCTATGTATGCCAGGGTCTTTAAACCTCAACCTTTTAGAATTGGTAGCTACACTTCTCTTGCCACCACCTTATATCACCTCAAAAGCATTTTCATAAAATATATTTGTCATAGAAAAACAAAATTAAAATTATTTTCCAAATGTGCCAAATTAACAAATCAAAATGGAATTTAAGTAGATTTTTAAAGAAAGATTAAAGTTCACAAACATAAAACGGATTCCAGTTGTTCATATTAGCATCAGTTCCAGAGCACCATGATTATTTCACACTTTGGCGAAATCCAGGGCAGGATTAGTATTTTTATTCCTTAGCACATATCAGTCAATTAGTAAATAATTACAACATGAATAATTAATGAGCCAAAGGCCTACATTCTGACAGTTTATGTTTTCAAAGCTTGTTGTTTCACAATTACATTTAGTAATCTTGGCTGGTTTTGAAGAAATTTGGTACGCTGCCACCAAAATGAGTCATATAGGTTAATTTTTAATTTATGGTCTGGCAGCCATGTTGGAGAAACATATTAAATGAATAAATTTACTCGTATACAAATTTACAGTTTACTCTGTTGTGTTCTGACTAGATTCAATAGCGATCCCTCACTCCTAGAACGAATGATGGCTCTGTGTGTGCTCAATAGGCAACAATGTTCTATTAGCCCTTCAGTTATAAGGATTGCCCTTTTGTCCCCTACAATGATAATAAGCTAAATGCTTTGATAATGAGATTCTGAGTCAATATCATTGATCTTAATGTTTAGTGTTCTCTTTCCCAAAACACATTGCAAGCTATATAAAGGGACAGCTACATCCAACGTATAAAAGCTAATTAGCTCATATTGGTTATCACTGTGGGGACTTGGGTTTGAGAATTTTTTTCCCATGACTATTAGGCCAAGCTATCAATTGCAATGGTGTAGGGAGCTTTAAATAAGTAATAAGTACTAATGCTGGAACTTTAACATATTAAAATGATTCTCCAGTTATGGTTTCATGAAAGTCAGCATCAACATCAACTGAAAACTTGTTAGAAATAAAAATTCTCAAGAACTGAACCAGAAACTCAAGGGTAAGTCCCAAAAAACCTGTTTACCATGCCATCCCAGTAATTCTTCTACTAAAGTCTTAGAATCACTTGATAAGGCAGATCACTAGGTTTGAAAGGCAAGAGAAGTATCTGAATCATCTTAATAGTGAATACATAAGTGCTTTAGTAATATATATTTACCTGTAAATCCAAAAAAGCTAATATATACAACTAAAATATTTATTTATATTTTCACATACACATATATATTCTTATTCAGTGATATACACTGTTAGTATTTTGGTGAATTATATAAATTATTATATTATAGTAAAATTGTGGCTTAATTATAATAATATTAGATGGTACCCAGATGTGCTATTAAAAATAAATTAGACCCGAAAACACTTTGGGTAATATTAATATGGTAAGTCAATGGCAAGAGGTGAGATCGAGCTGTCACTTTTGGCGTGGGAGGTTACAGACAAGAAACAGGAGGAGGCTGAAATGATCCGGGTGCTACTGGATATGAGTCGGAGGCATCCTTAGAAACTAATGTTTAGCAAAATATGGATAGAAGGAACAAATCTCTCATGTAAGAGAATTTCAAATAATGTAACTATATACTCACTGCCTTAAGGATGTGGAGCATAACTCCTCATTCATTAAGCTGAGGCAAAAAAATGACTTCTTTCCAAATATTAGAGTATGAAATGGAGAAAAAGAAAGAATACTTTGTGTGGGAGATCCCTAACAAGCACTACCTGAACCAGATGATCACAGTGAACATAAAGAGTAATAAACCACATGGGAGTATGTCCCCTTGACATGCTGAGATGAGAATAGTTTTACCTTTGTGATCTTCCATTGCAATCAGGATAACACAACAGACAAATCCCAAGGGAGAGACATCCTATAAAATGCCTTATTAATACCCCTCAGATCAGTCAAGTTCATTAGAAACAAGGAATGTCTTATAAGTGGCCACCTCGAAAGGAGTCTAAAGCAGGATGATACCTATATGTAATGTGGTATCTGGATGGAATAATGAAAAAGAAACATATAAGCAAATACTGAGAAAAAGCTGGAAATAGCATAGACTTTAGTTACTGATAATGTTTTTTAAAATGCTGATGCTTCCATTACACTTCAGTTGACAGTGATTAAACTGTAAGCTTTTATCAGCTTCTGAACAGAGACCATAACCATTCATTCATTCATTCATTCATCTACCATTTAATTCATACATACTGAATATTTACTACTTATATTTGTGAATACAAACTAGCAGAGAAGGGTGAGTTGACAACATCTACATCACATCATGTCACTCAGTAGCAGGTGGATATGGAAAGTTTATTTGTATACAAAAATTGCAAATACATCTTTTGGAGCATTGCTACACTGAGGGATTTCCAGAGCTCTGGTTGCTATGTTGTAACCATTTTATCTTGCAGAATATCTGTAATGAGTTTGTATTAATTTTGTAAGGATGAAATTATGCTAGACCTTTAAAACAACTTAATAAAATTCCTTAATTAAAAGAAGAATAAAAATTGTTTGGAAAAAAATAGGTCATTTGTAGAGGTCCTTTAGGGTCAGCTGTGGTCTTAGACACTGCTGCCTCAGAGAAACAGGAAGGCAAAATTGTGCTTTCAGTCTGCAGCATAGCTCTGAATATAAATATACAAGTGTTTTAGTAAATATATATTCTTATATATTTTTCTCCTTATCATTTATAACTATTTTCCCTGCCAGGAAATGAAGACTGGATGTTAATGAAAATGATAGTATAAGAAACTTCGAATTCTGCCCCTCCACAAAGACAATGAAAAAATGAAAAACTGTCAGAATCAGCTTTTCTGAATTCTAGAAATGAACCAAAGGCTTGCAACCACCCAAAGAAACACCTGTTCATTACAAAAGGCTAATTTTTGGTAATGACGGTGAACTCACAGCATTTTAACTTACCCTAATACCTATCCTCTACAGTCCAGTAAGAAACACTTGTCCATTACAAAAGGCTCATTTTTGATCATAACCATAAATTTTGTGGCATTCTAACTTACTCTAGCCCCATGTTCCCAATCCAGTATTCCCTATAGGATAGAGAGATGATAGGATCTTATTCATAAAGAATTATAATTAATTATATGTTTTTATCTGGCTTGTGGCTCCCTGATAGACTGGCTCAAATGGATTATCATAATTTTACCTAACTTGAAATTAGCTTAATGTCAAAGTTACCTCCTAGTGAAGAAAAACTTAGAAGAAAAGTCTAGGGAATAAGCTATCCTTAAGAGGTTTGAAAACCTCTAACACATTCCAGGAATATAGAATGCCACACACATGCTCAGAATAGACCTAAAAGGACCCTCTACGCTCACCTCCTGCTGATATTGTCAGTCTTTGGAAGCAGGAAGTAAAAGCTAAGGCAAACTTGTAAACTGCCCAGTCAATGAGGAAGGCACTTCACAACAAACATAGTCTCATGGAAAGACTGGAAGATTTATAGTACCAGGCATTTAAGAAAATCTCTCTCCAATCAGACATTGATCACCAAAATAATGGAACAGAAAATTCCAGGGTCACACACAACAAAGAATATAGACTTAACCGAATTATTTCAAAAACGTAACTAAACAAAATGAACAACAGTAATAAGCAATAACAATAACAGATCCCGAGAAGGAGACGTAATATGATTTTCAGTGTTATCAAATTATAATACTCAAATTCCAATTTTCAACCCCAAATTGCAAGGGATGAAAAAAGATAGAAAGTATGGTTCATAAATAGGAAAAAAAATTATAAAAGCTTATGCTTGAACAAGCCCAAATGTTAGAATGTCTAGACAAAGATTTTAAATCAGCTATTTTAAATATACTGAATGAACAAAAAAATATGCCTCAAGAATTAAGAGAAAGTATGAGAGTGATATTGCAACAAATAGAGAATATCAATAAAGAAAGAGAATTTGTAAAATTAGCCAAATAAAAAGTCTGAAGTTGAAAAGTACAACTGATATGAAAATTCACTAGATGAGCACAGCAGCAGATTTGAGCAAACAGAAAAAAACAATCAGCGAACTTGAATAGGTCATTTGAAGTCATCCATTCTGAGGAACCAAAAATAAAAAGAAAGAAGAAAAATAAAGAGTGCTGAAAGACTTGTGGAACACCATGAAGCACAATTACATTTACCTATTTGAAGTTCCAGAAGGACGAGAGAAAGGAAGAGAAAAAATGTTATTTAAAGAATAATGACTCAACATTTCTCAAATTAGACACAAACCATCAATCTACATGTGTAAAAAGCAGAACAAAGTGAAAGTAGGAAAAAAAAATTGAAAGAGAGCCATATGGAATTACATTGCTATGATATTGTTGAAAACAAAGACAAAGAATCAAGAAAGCAGTAAGAGAGAAGCAACTCATTATGTACAAAAGGCCCTCAATAAGATGAACAACAAATTTTTCATCAGAAACTGTGGAAGCCAAAATGCAGTGATGTGACATATTCTAATTTCTGAAAGAAAAATATATGGGAATCAAAGAATTCTATATTGCACAAAATTGTCCTTAAAAAATGAAGGAGAAATAAAGACATCAACGGATAAAATGTAAGAGTTTGTTACTCTAAAGCCTGTTCTTCAACAAATGCTAAAGAGAACCTTGAGGGCTGGAAAGAAAGATCACTAGACAGTAACTCAAATCACACTTTAAAAAGAACACTGGAAAGTTAACTACATAGGCAAATTAAAGACATTATAAATGCATTTTTCTTTGTATTTAAAAAATCTAATTTAAAAGACAACTGTATAAAGCAATAATACTTAATTTTGGTTGATGGGCAAACTATACATAAAAATGCAATCTGTGAAAGTGACTGCATAAAGTTTAGGAAAAAATACATAGAAGCAACTATTTTGTATGTTGTTGAACTTAAGTTTGTATTAATCTAAATCAGACTGATATATTTTAAGATTTTAATTTGTATTGCCATAGTAACTACCAAGAAAGTATCTAAGGAAATATAGAAAAAGTGTAATTAATATGATCCACAAGAAAATACCTATTTAATTTAAAAAATTCAGCAATGTAGGAATGAAAGAACAAATAAGACGTAACACATATAGAAAATAAATAGCAATATTGCAGGACTAACTTTTGTCTTATCAGTAATCCTATTAATTATAAATAAATCAAACTCTTTAATAACAATGTGCAAACTATATTAAAAATAAAATATAATCCAACTATATATAGCCTACAAGAGACTCACTTTAAATTCAATATATAAATAGAGTTAAAGGAAAAATATTAAAAAATTAATTGCAAATAGTACTCAAAAGAGAGCTGAAGTAACTATGTTATCAGACAAAATTGACTTTAAAAATTGTTGAGTGACAAAGGCATTATGTACTGATAAAGGGTCAATCAATCAAGAAGATACAATAATTATAAACATATAAGTACCTCAGAACAGATCTCCAAAATGCATAAAACGAAGCTGACAGAATAAAATGTAGAGATGGACAAATCAACAATTATAGTTGGAGCCTACAATACCTCACTTTCTGTAATGTATAGAACCAGTAGACAGAAAGTCTATGATAGCATAGAAAATGCAAACAACACCATATACCAACTACTAGGTTGGTGCAAAAGTTATCAGTTTTTGTTGTTGCTTTCAAGGTAATTGCAGCGAAAACCACAATTACTTTTGCACCAGCTTAATAAATCACGATATGTATGTCATATGTAAACAACAATAGGTAAATAAATAATAAAGTTCATGTGATTATTTCAACACACACTAAATGGTCAAGTGGCAAAGTCCAACATGTTTTCATAGCAAAAATACCTAATAAACTCGGAATAGAAAAAGACTTCTTTGCCGGCTACAGTGGCTCACACCTGTAATCCCAGCACTTTGGGATGCCAAGGCAGGTGAATCACTTGAGGTCAGGAGTTTGAGAACAGCCTGGCCAACACGATGAAACCCAGTCTCTACCAAAAATACAAAAATGAGCTGGGCATGTTAGTGCATCTCTATAATCCCATCTACTTGAGAGTTTGAGGCATGAGAATCACTTGAATGCAGGAGGTGGAGGCTGTGGTGAGCTGAGATTGCACCACTGCACTTCAGCCTGGATGACAGACTGAGACTCTGTTTCAAAAATAAATAAATAAATAAATAAGAAAAAGAAAAAAAATTAAAAGTGTTTCTCAATCTGAAAAAGAACAAAAGAACAGTTGTAAAAACTCCACCACAAACATCATACTTAAAAGTGAAAGGTAAAAGTCTTTTTTCTAAGATCAGGTGTAAGACAAGTATGTTTATTCGCATCATTTCTCTTCACATTGTATTGGAAGGTCTAGCAAAAAGAAATAAAAAATTGAAAAAACAAACAAACAAAAAGGAATAAAAGATGTTCCTTTGCGTTGGAAGAAATAATACAATTACCATTATTTGCAGATGGTATTGTCTAAGAAGGATCTACTTCTCTCCCACCAAAGAAAGCAAAACAAGACGAAAAGAAACCTATTAGAGCTAACAAATACGCTTAGCAAAGTGGTAGAATATAGTGTCAACATAAAAAGCGAGTTGGATTTCTATATGCTCACAAAGAATTATCTAAAAATGACATTGAGAAAACATGGCAGACAAAAGAAAAACATATTTAGAAAGAAATTTAATGGAAGGGCAAGACATACTCTAAAATCTATAAAAACATTGTGTGGAATTGGTTTATAATAGAATAAATAGCATTGTGGGTAATAATTTCATAATTATTATTATTTTACTTCTTTTTGGTGATTATCATGGTTATAAGTTCCAGAAATCAACACCAGACTGATATTAGGTTTGTGACAACAAAATACGAAAGGGTCCGAGAACCGAAAAGTCAGAGCCCAAGTAAAATACCAAAAATAGAATTCAAATAAAAACTATGTTTCCAGCTCTCTGACAGTAGTCAGATAAGTCACTTAAATGATCAAGAATCTTGAGATATTAGCAAAATAGGAATTGAATTTCTGAATTTAGGATCGAAACATCTTGATATCTCCCCTTCAGTAACATTTCCTCCTCTTACTTCCTCATACTCCCAAGAACCAATTCAACTTGTAGCTGAAAATGTCATCAGATGGACATCCAGGGAGACATTTTTGGGGCAGCCTCCCCAAAACTGAATTTCATACTACCACCGCAAGGATTTTGCACTGGATTTGACATAATTGTCATTATTCCATAAACATCCCACTGATACTGCAACTGGGAACAATAAGCCCAATAGATATATTCCAATGTTCCCAAGAATGGCCTGAGTTGTATGTTATTCTGAAGAGTTTATCTAAATAAAGGTTCTCAATCTTAGCACTTCTTTGCTTACACCTTTCTGTCCCATAAAACATTAATATAAAAGAAAGTAAAAATGCTAAGTATTTTATTTTGCTACTATGTTTTATAGCTAAATAGCTTCATGTAGAAATTTCAAATTGCAGAGCTCCCACATAGGAAATGCCACTCGCCCCATCTGTTAATACAAAAAGCATAAAGTCCTTGTGCTAGGCTTTGAGGTTGCTATTGCTTTGCACTGTAAGGACAACTAGCCCATCTGGCCTTAACAGTAGTGTTGTGAGAGCCTCAATTTGAACAGATGGATTCTTGGGTTAATAAATTGAAAAGACCAGCTGATGTGTTGGCTCTGTGCATTTTTATCAACTATAAGGTAGGAAGAGTTGGAAGTAAGTGTGGCAATATTTCTGATCTAATTATTGTCACCTTCAAGGACATAAAAGCTATCAAATACTTTAAAGGAAACAATGAGAGACTTTGATTCTATATGAAAGGTGAACAAACCTCCCAGAGGGGTTAGAAAATTGTTCTGGCTTCTTTTTAAAATGCCATAATATGAATAAAAAAGAGTTATTAATTAGTAAAAAAAAAATCCAAAAAGCACTTTGTCTAAAAAGAACACAATCATATGAATGGAAGGGTAGAAATAGTTTATCCATTGATATATTGTTTGCTTGAGAAATTAATTAGTTCATTCATTCACTCAAGAAATGGTTATTAAATATGTGAGTGTGCAAATTTGCAACAATTTTTTTTCTACACTTATCTCTTATCATGGATATTTCTACATCTTATACCATAATTACATTGAACTAATTACGGTCATTGGAAACCACAGTTCCCATTTCTGTTTCCAAATGGCCAACTATATATTCATTTGTAATATATATTTCCCTACATAGGATTTACCAAATCATTTTTAAAATCTTGTTTGAATTTTACATTCATGACATCACCTAAAACTTTTTAAATTTTGTTAAATTCCTACAAAAATCTACAACATTGCAACTATTCTAGAAAGATGAATAGGCAAGTCTTGTAAGTTACCTGTGTGCCAAAGAAATTATCACATCGATATATTAGCCTGTTCTTACATTGCTATAAAGGATTAAACCTTGTTTCTTCATAAATTACTGGACACTGGGTAATTTATGAAGAAACAAGGTTTAATTGATGCAGAGTTCTGCAGGCTGTACAAGAAGCATGGCTGGGAGTCCTCAGGAAACTTATGATCATGGCAGAAATGTAAAGGGGAAACAAGCATGTATTCAAATGGCAGCAGGAGAAAGTGAGTGACGGGAGAAATGCTACACACTTTTAAACAACCACATCTCATGAGAACGCACTCACTATCATTAGAATAGCAAGGGGAAAACCAACCTCCATGATTGAATTACCTTTCACCAGGCTCCGACCACCAACATTGAGGATTAGAATTCTGCAGGAGATTTGGGTGGCGACACAGAGCCAAACCATATCAATAGATACTTGAAGAAGACAAGAATTTGGGGTGTAAAACCGGCCCTGGAGAAAACAAAACAAAACAAAAGCTTAAAAATGGACTAGAACTGAACCTGGAAACCATCATTCTCAGCAAACTGACAGAAGAGCAGAAGATCGAACACCACATGTTCTCACTCATAGGCGGGTGTTGAACAATGAGAACTCATGGACACAGGGAGGAGAGCACTACACACTGGGATCAGTTAGGGGGAAATAGGGGAGGGATGGTGGGGGGGTGGGGAGTTGGGAAGAGATGGCAAGGGGAGAGATGCCAGATGTAGGTGATGGGGAGGAAGGCAGCAAATCACACTGCCACGTGTGTACCTATGCAACAATCTTGCATGTTCTTCACATGTACCCCAAAACCTAAAATGCCATAAAATAAATAAATGGAAAAAAAAAGTTAAATAAGTATCCTTGATGGCTTTCAGAAGGATATTGCATCCATACAAAAGGGAACTGGAATGTCCAAAAGAGTCAGGGGCAAATATTCAGAGAAAAGGAGCACCTGAGGGAAGATTAATTGTCTTGGATCTGGAGGGTGGGAGGAAGGGGCAGAAGTCAGAGCTGAGTTTGAAGCATCTGAGCTAATAAAGTCTCTAACTACCTCCATCACAGGCAGATGATTCACAGCCACTCGACCTTCCAAGCTCATTAATTCCCTGTTTAAAATATCCAGGAGATGGATTACTGTACTAACTACTTTGCACACTGGATTTACAGGGAGGATTTAGTGAAATACTCCCTCTTCCAATAAATCACACTATGAATATTGATTGTAGTGCCCTCTACATATCTAAAAGTTTTATGTGGATTATAAAAAAAAAATCCAGTGAATGTTTCAGTGGAAGGGTTTGGAGGGGAAGGATCTTGTCGAGAAAACAAATCTATGAACATGTTCTAAAATATGTGAAGCCAGTGTTTACAGCATGAAGAATGAGTATATAACACAGCACTGCCGATTGGGACCAATTTATTAGATGCTATACAAGTGCTAAACTGCCTTAAATCAATAGTTTGCAAGACAGCAGAAGGTTGGGCGTGATAAGTCATCATCTTAATGAAATATAGATTATTCCAAAACTATTAAACAAGTGGTTGGTGTCAAGAAAATTGTTCACTTTTCAGAGCTAAACAAAACCATTTATTTCAGAGCAGAGAAATCAATAGACACCCGTGGCCTGCCATGTAGATTGAATATATAAACACATATATGGTTACAATTTCTCACTGGCAGCTGGCTGGGTTCTGTGCTCTTCATTGTTATTTAGTTTCTGAGAAGTAATTTTATATAGTGTTTGCTGGAGGAAAGAGTAGAAAAAAATACTCCCCATCTCCCTCATCTTAATTTTTCTTCTCATTTCCTTTCTCTTTTTCTTTGCTGGCATTTACGGAGCATCTAATATGTGATTATAGATACTGTCCTTAGTTACTTGTCCAGATTATTTTAGATAGTATTTAAAAAAATCCTGAAAAATAGGAATTATTACCCTATTTTTCTACCTGAGGAATAGATGTGATGGTAAATCATCCCTAGGTCTCTAGCTGATGTACAGTAGATCTTGGGAATTCTTGGCTTCCATGATCATGTAAGCTAATTCCCATAATAAATTTCTTCTTATATATCTCTAAATGCTTATTGTTTCTGTTTTTCTGGAGAATTAGAACCAGTGCAACAGAGGTGGAGAGCTGCTATGTAATTTGCCTGAAGTTAAACAGTTAGTAGGTATGGAAAGGGCATAGAATTCAGATATTTGAATGAGCTTTGCTTTCCATTGGGAAGTCTGGTGAACATAAAATCAATCTTTACATAGAAACCAAATTGTCCTATGCTGTAAAAATTCCTCTTTGCCGGTCCCCCTCCTTTTAAGTGGTACAGTGGTGTGTCTTCTTCTGAGAAACACACTTCTCAAACAGATATTTCCTCATGTGATCCATCATCAAACAAACTATGGATCTTGGTCAATAATACAGATTCTGCCAACCGTCCATGAGTTATTAATACAAGGAAGATTTTTAAGTGGAAATCTGGAGACTTTTATTTTTTGTTGTTGTTGTTGTTGTTGTTGTTGTTGTTTTTGGAGTGGGGGTCTCACGGCAGTGTTAAGGGAAACGTTCAAATAACATATCTCAAGCTACTTGCTGAGATCTGTGGATTCTGAAATCTGCTATTGAAGCCTCACAGCCTCAAATAAAGAAATAAGAAAGAAAAATCAGTTCCATTTCTTTGTCCAAGTGGTCTTTCTTTGTAGTTCATTTTATTTTTTTGCTTTCTTCTTCTATTACTTTTTATTAATGCCATCAGTACACTCCTTCTCCTCACCATTTTAGTTACATTATAGATTTATTTTAACAGGCTTTCATGCATTCTTTTGCTCATACATTCAATAAATATTTATTACGTGCCTATTGCGTGACAGATATTGTACTATTTAGTCATCAGGCAAAATTGTAAGGTACATTTTATTATCAACACCTTCTTTTATAGATGATGAATTAAGATTGTTCCTTGATTTACATTAAGTGGAATATTCAAAACTTGATTTAATTTTTTTCTTTTTTATTTTTCTTTTTTTGAGGCGGAGTCTTGCTTTGTCACCCAGGTGGAGGTTGTAGTGGTGCGATCTCAGCTCACTGTAACCTCCACCTACTGGGTTCAAGCGATTTTCCTGCCTCAGCCTCCTGAGTAGCTGGGATTACAGATGCCCACCATCACACCTGGCTAATTTTTGTATTTTTAGTAGTGGTGGGGTTTTACCATGTTCTAACTCCTGACCTCAGGCAATTTGCCTAACTCGGCCTCCCAAAGTGCTGGGATTACAGGTGTGAGCCATCCCACCGGGCCAGATTTAATTGATACAGAGGTAGAATCTTTCCAAGGTGTTTCACATATGTCGGCTCACCTGGACCCTTAATAACTTCAATATTTTCTCTCTATGACTAAGTGCACATAATAATTTATTTTTCAAAAGTATTTTTAAGATGGCTTTTAGGTATTGGGTGCTTAGGATAAAATGATGAGTTTAAAAATACATTAACCCTGGTTTCCAGAAGCTATAGTCTTTGGAAGGCTGAGGTGAAATAATCACTTGATCCCAGCAGTTCAAGATCAGCCTGGACAACACAATGGGACTTTGTCTCTGTAAAAAGATAAAAAAATAAAAAATTTGCTGGATGCAGTGGCATGCACTTGTTTTCCCAGCTACTCCAGAGGCTGAGATGGGACTATTGCCTCAGCTTCCTGAGTAGAAAATACGTACTTAAGTTATTTACCCAAATAATATATGATTATAATTTATGATTAATGTTATTAAGAAAGTTATAAATTGCTGTTAGACAACAAAATGGAGAGAGGCTTGTAGGGTGAGCACAATTTCCCTAATAAGTGATTTTTTTTTTCTGACAGGGTCTCACTCTGTCATCCAGGCTGCAATGTAGTGGTGCAATCACAGTTCAGCCTCCTGGGCTCATGCAATCTTCCCATCTCANCACTCTGTCATCCAGGCTGCAATGTAGTGGTGCAATCACAGTTCAGCCTCCTGGGCTCATGCAATCTTCCCATCTCAGCTTCCTGAGTAGCTGGGTCTACAGGCACAAGCCACTGCATGCAGCAAATGCTTATATATACATTTTATTTTTTGTAGATTCAAGTTTCCACTATGCTGCCCAGGCTGGTCTCGAGTTTCTGAGCTCAAGCCGGCCTCCTGCCTCAGCCTCCCAGTGTGTTTGGATTACAGACTTGAGCCACCGTGTCTGCCCTGATTGTGTGTGAAAGTAAATACTGGGCTACAGAGCTAGAAAGTACAAAACTATGATAGAGTTTTCAGGTTGTGTGAGCACCTAGGTCTTTACACTTGGGAAAAGAGACATGATAGGATGCTGAACAGCAGCATGAGGCAACCAGGCAAGCTGGAGCACAGGAGGCTTGCTCTCCACCCTGTGATACCTTTGACACCAGGGTGGAATGTGACCTCTCGCAACCTTCAGAATGCTCCCTGTTTGACCTCACAGCCACATGCATCTGCTACCTGCTCACCTCTGCAGATATCACACTGACCTGTGGCATTCCTGGTAAAGTTTAAAAGATAATGCAAGCTTCATGCACTGTCATGTGAAATGTATTCACAATCTAGTGGGACTAAGAAGTGTGTAAACAGGTGACTATCTACCTATGTGATCATTAGAAGCCTTGGCTTTTAGTGGAGAGTGACTTTATCTCTTTGTCATAATACAGATTAACAAAGCTTGGTAGTTAGGATGACTCCAAAGGCACATACTGAGAAAAGATGTGAGAGAACTGGAAGAGTAGGTGAAAATGTGAGTTTAAATAACATGGTGGATGTATGCAGCAGTAAGGAAGAGATGCCTAATAGCATGCATCAAGAGACCTAGAGATATAACATAAAGCTGTATTAAAGGAGATGTCGAAAAATGGCCAGATGATGAATTAGAATAGTAGAAACAAAGGTGGGAAGATATATTTGGCCTTCAAATAGAGCTTGAGGAAGATATTTCTTCCTTTGAGTTGACAGCACAATGGTTGTGGAGGCCATAATAACACAATTCAAGGTAACAGATGTGATTTGTAAATATTTGGAATAAGTGCTCCCTCGCACCACCCACAGTCCATTGATGGATTGTATAATAATCTTGTAAAAATACATAGCAAATGTTATAAAGTACGAACCCCAAAAAACAAGTGCTCAATTTTTTATTCAGCAATGAGTGATATAATGCAATTTGCTCATTTATATTAAATATCAGACTTTCTGAAATAGTTTATGCGATGCTTTTGCATTGGTTTCCATGTCCAGGAAGTTTTGAATTCTTATCCCCTGCTACAATTTTTTATTTAAAAAAACATATTTTAGTATTTGCATCCTTTTACTTTTCAAAAATTTGTTATCTTTAATGCATGTAACTCTAAATTCTGTTTCACATGGTGACATCATGTATACAAAAAGAAAACAATGAATGAGTGTCCTTTGTGTATTATCTACCAATGTATTTGGCCATGAATATGATGCATAGAATTTGTTAGCAATAAAACACATCTATTTAATTGTCAGCCTACATTGATCAATGGTGATGTCTTTAAAGTTGGTCTTTAATGTGTGAGAAGTACTGGTATCCCGGTGCTGCATGTTTTTTAGCTGTTTTATCTCCTGTGCATTCATTTTATATTTGCAAATGGGGACAACAGTAATTATTACAACATTGTGAGGATTAAGCAATGCAGTGACACCAAGTAGGCTGTCAGCAAGAGATACTCCCTTTCCTCTTTAATAATTGCTCCCAAGCTAAAGTATTTAATAATTCTAACAAAGATAATAGCTAGAAAGATTTCAATTTTATTCCTACCAAATGGTGCTAGTGAACATAGAAGGATAAGATGCTAATAAAAATCTTCTTTAATTTCTCAAGGCTGCTAAATTAAACTGGAAACAGCGAAGCACCGGTATTCTTCAAAGACATTTGCAATTATTCAGCCTACGCTCCTTTCCTATACCTCTCATACAAGCTTTTGTACTTTAGCTTCACACTTAGAATTTCCAGCCCCGCTGCAAATACAAAGTGTTAAGAAAGCAAGAATAAAATTATTAGCATTTAATGCTCAGTGAGCATTATAACTCTGAAAACTCTCTACCTAGGAGAACTTATACTCCGGATGCTAAATGTAGGAAGATGTAGGAAGACACGTTGGCACTTAAAAAGAAATAGCCAAAAATAAATTCTTCAGGCCCTGTTGGCTTAGAATGTGAAACAAGTGTCCCCATTTGCAAATACAAAATGAATACACAATTCAAGGAAGAACTTTTAAATTCTTTTCTGGGAAGTCTTTTTGTTATAATTCTTTTCATCATGAACACTATTTTAAGAATATTGTAAAAATTTATGTCAAGCAGAAACATTGTATTCCAGTGCCCCCGACTTGCTATAAAAAGTAAAGAAAAAAATGATTATTGATATGTGGTTTCCACATAAGGAGTTTGTCTATTGTCTTTGTGCACAGCACTTGCTATATCTGGAATATTTTTCCCTTCTCTCTACCTTGCAAACTTCCATTTGTCCTTTGAATCTCAGTTTATCTGTCATTTTGTCTAAAAAGTCACCTAGACCCTTTCTATACGTACAAATCAACTACTTCCTTTAACTTGATATGTACATTCTAAACAACCACTCCACTTTGTCAAGTCAAGAGCTCAGCATTTTACTTACATTATATAATTTAGTCATCATATGAATCAATATGTTATTGTCTCCATGGTGCAGGTATTGAAACCTAAGTAATTTGGATTCAGCTATTCACTCAATGTCACCTTGTAGTTGTCTAGACTTGAATTTGAATCTAGATATACCTGGCCCCAGTATTGGGCCCAAGCTTACCCTGCTTTTCTAGTTTTCCTCATAATTATTTTACCCACCTTTGCTACAGGTGAATACATTTCTCAGACCTGTTGTATTTTGTGGCATTTGGACTAAGACAAGCAGTTGGTCACACAGGACATTGTATTAGGCTTGTAGATGTCAATCATTGGATTTGTAGAAAGGCAAGCCTGTTTTAAATTTGAGGTTCTTTCCTATTGCTTTGTGGCCTTGGCTAAATTAGTTAAACTCCTTTAAGTTGCAATTTCCTCAACTGGAAAAGCAAAACAAAACACAACAACATCTTGCACATACAAAGTGTTACTTTATAATTTTCTGATGGTTAGTTGAGATATCAATAAAGGTGATTAGAGTGCCTGTATTACTCCATTCCTGCACTGCCATAAAGAAACATCTGAGACTGGGTAATTTTTAAAGAAAAGAGATTTTATTCCCCCACAGTTATGCAGGCTGTAATGGAAGCTTAGAAGATTTTGCTTCTGAGGAGGCCTCAGGAAACTTATAATCAAGACAAGGTGAAGGAGAAGCAGAGACGTGTTACGTGGCTGGAGCAGGTGGAAGGGCAAGAGGCAGTAGGTGTCACACACTTTTACACAACTAGATCTCATGGGAACTGTCATCATGACAGCACAAAGGAGGATGGTGTGTTAAACTATGAGAATCCCCCCCTCCATAATTCAGTCACCTTCTACCAGGCCCCACCTCCAACACTGGAGAATAAACTTTGACATGAGATTTGGTTGAGGACACAGATTCACACCATATAATTCCACTCCAGACTCTCCAAAATATCATGTCTTTCTCACATTTCAAAATACAATCATGTCTTCCCAACAGTTGTTCAGAGTCTTACCTCATTCCAGCATTAACTCAAAAGTCTAGAGTCTATCTGAGACAAAGTAAGTCCCTTCTGCCTATAAGCCTGTAACATCAAAAACAAGTTAGTTATTTTCAACCTACAATGGAGGTGTAGGAATTGAACCCACCATGGCAGTCATTAGATGTTAAAGCTTCAAAATAATCTTCTTTAACTCCATGTCTCATATATAGGGCTTGCTGACGCAAGGGATGGGTTCCCAAGGCCTTGAGAAGCTTTGGCCATGTGGCTTTGCAGGTTTCAGCCCTCAACAGTTTCTCCCAAGGGCTAACATTGAGTGCCTGCAGCTTTTCCAGGTGCAAAGTTCCAGTGGATTTACCATTCTGGAGTCTGGAGGCTGGTGGCCCTCTTCTCACAACTCCACTAGGCAGTGCCCCTGTAGGGATTCTGTGTGGGACTTCAATCCAGTGTTTTCCCTTGACATTGCCCTACTAGAGGTTATTAATGAGGGCTTTGCCCCTGCGGCAGGCTTCCGCCTGGACATTCAGGCTTTTCAAACACCCTCAAAAATCTAGGGAGAGATTCCCAATCCTCAACTCTTGCATTCTGTGCACCTTCAGGCTTAACACCATGTGTAGACTGCCAAGCTTAGGGCTAGTACCCTCTGAAGTAGTAGTCTCAGGTGTACCTGGGCCCATCTGAGCCTTGGTTGGAGCCACAACAACCAGGATGCAGGAAGCAGTGTCTCAAGGCTGCACAGGGTAGTGGGGCCCTACAAAATTATTCTGTCCTCCTAGGCCTCTGGGTCTGGGATTGGAGGGGCTGCCACAAAGGTCTTTGATATGCCTTTGGGGCCTTTTCCCCATTGTCTTGATTTTTAGCACTTGGCTTCTTTTTACTTATAGAACATTTCTGCAGCCTGCCTGAATTCTTCCCCTGAAAATGGGCTTTTCTTTGCTATCGCATGGTTGGACAGCAAAATTTCAAAACTTTTACTCTGCTTCCCCTGTAAATATAAATACTAATGAAAACACATGTACACAGGGAGGGGAACAACATACACCCGGGGCCTGTCAGAAGTGGAGTGAGGGGAGGGAGAACATTAGGAAGAATAGCTAATGCATGCTGGGCTTAATACCTAGGTGACAGGTTGATAGGTGCAGCAAACCACCACAGCTCACATTTACCTGTGTAACAAATCTGCACATCCTGCACATGTACCCCGGAAGTTAAAACAAAAATAAAAATTAAAAAGTAAGTAAATAAACAAAAATAAATTCTAGATTCAGGTCATTTATTTGCTCACATATATGAGCATAGGTGGTTAGAAGCATCCAGGCCACTATATAAAGACTTTGTTGCTTAGAAATTTATTCCACCTGATACCTTAAATTGTCACTCTGAAGTTTAAGTTTCCATAGATCCCTAGAGAAGGGCACCATACAGTCAGACTCTTTGCTAAATCATAGCAAAAGTGACCTTTACAACAGTTTCCAATAAGTTCCTCATTTCCATCTGAGACATTCTCAGCCTGGACTTCACTGTCCATATCACCACCAGCATTTTGGTCACAATCACTCAACAAGGCTCTAAGAAGTTCCAACCTTTCCCCCATCCTCCTGTATTCTTCCGAGTCCAAACTTCCAAATTGTTCCAACTTCTGTTCATTACCTATTTCCCAAGTTACTGCCACATTTTCAGGTATCCTTATAGCAATGCCCCACTCTTTGGCACAAATTTTCTATATTAGTCCATTTTCACACTGTTACAAAGAAAACCTGAGACGGGGTAATTTATAAAGAAAAGAGGCTTAATTGGGTCACAGTTCTGTGGGCTGTACAGAAAGCACAACAGTTTCTGCTTCTGGGGAAGTCTCAGGAAACTTTCAATCATAATAAAAATTAAAAGAGAAATGCTATGTCTTACATCTTACACAGTGTTAAGCAATCAGATCTCACAAACTCACTATCACTATGGCAGTACCAAGGGGGTTGGTGTAAAACCGTGAGAAACCACTCCCATGATCCAATCACCTTCCACTAGGCCCCACCTTCAACACTGAGGTTTACAATTCAATGTGAGATTTGAGTGGGGACACAGATCCAGGTGCCATTTCAGTGCTGTTTTATGGTGTCAATTCATACATAATAGCTATAAATATAGCAGTTATCATCATTATCATTCTAGTAATAAGTGATGTCAATACTAAAAAGAAAATTAATTAGTAAATAAGAGTATAGTAAATTATTCTGGACACTTATAGAACTCTCTCTTTAAATATTCTTCTTTCTAATACTTATATTAAGGTATGTATCCACTTATTGATTTATCAATTTTTTTCTTTTTTAATATTTTTTAGAGTTTTGTGGATTCATAGTTGATGTATATATTGATGGGGGTACATAAGATGTTTGGATACAGGAATGTCATGTGAAATAAGCACATCATGTAGAATGGGGTAAACATCCTCTCAAGCATTTATCCTTTGAGTTAAAAACCATCAAATATTTATTAACTACTACATTCCAGGCACTATTCTAGTGTTGGGATTACCATTATTGAGATTTTGGTTCAATTCTCACTTCTTAAGAGAAGGATTTTATGCCCCTCAAATCTAAATAAGATCTCTTCATGATTATTTCCTTAACACCATGTTTGTGTTTTTTATACATATTTGTAATAATTTTATTTGTATGTTTATTTGTTTTATATCTCTCCCTCATAGAGAACAGAAGCCAGAACTTGGCATAGTGCTCAACAAACCAAAGTTATCCAATCAATATTAAAAACTGAATGGCATGAACTATTTAAAAAAGGAGTTTACAAGTAATCAAGTAAAAAATATTATCCCATTCAAGCCAGGTATGAGTATTGCTTAGAAAAAAAAGCAGCTGAGAACAAATGAAGTAGAAAGTGGAACATGTATTACAAAATGCACTAATACCTAAGGAAACAAGCAAAATACAGTAAAATGATGGAGATCACTTAGCAAAAAAAAATAGACAATAGAGCACAAATGAAAGAGGAGCTAAAGAAGAAACAGACTACAATTCCATTTTTATAAAACATTACATATTTTCAACATATCCACTCCTTAGTGAAAGATACCCATTACCATAGCACCTGATGTTACTTTTAAGTAATGAGGTTTGCAGTGATTTATTTTATTGTTTTAAGTCTTTTCAATTTTTAATAACCATATATGATGTTATGACATAAGACATTTTTAAAATTTAAAATGAAAATAACAATGCCCAGATTCTAACAATGGTTAATTCCAGGAGATGTGGGATGAGGATGATTATAAGAGTATAGTATTACAATATTTTCCCTCTGCTTTTCTGTATATATATTTTTATTGTAACCCATAAGACACTTGATGAATTGCTTGATGCAATTATGTAAGACAGTGTCTGAGTCTTCTGATGACATTTGTATGCCAGAACAATGGGGCATATCAGAAAACATGTAGGTCACATTTGAAGAATTTGACAAAGTTAAGTACCTATGTAGTTATTTATTCTTGAATTTCTGATGCAGCACTATACATTTTTTTGTTTATATGTCTTTTGTGCTAGGATATGAGACCCTCTAGATCGGGAGTTTGTCTTATTTCTTCATTTTCTATAGAATCTGACACATTATAAGGGTTTCACAGGGTCTTAAAAGGAAGTGAGTTGTCTTAGCTCTGACACTAAAGGTCGTGAAAGCTCAGCCATGCCGGGTAGCATAACTTTGTTCTTTCTGATAAGCACATTTTCTATTCTGTTCATCATCAATAGAATACGATCTTTCCTGCTGCAGGAATAATGTTTCCAGATTATAGAAATCTTCAGATACTTCAATTCAGGTGAAACATTTAGGTTTCCTCCAGATAAAAACAGGGCTTCGGAAGCTCATTGTATGCGTCATTTAATTACTTGCCAATTCACAGTGTTAAGTTTCTCATGATGCTAATGGAGCCCTTGAAAACTCTGAGAGAACGGTATGAAATGACCTGATGTTTTAATGGGGTTGAGCGTGGTGAGTGTTAGATATAATTTAATCTATAGGAACTAATAGCTTTTGAAATAATTATGCCACTTGACTATCAACTGGAAAGCTACTCAGCGTAATTGAACACATATTCCAACTCAGAAAATTGTTGCTTCTTTCTTTTTTTTTTTTTCTGAGATGGATTTCGCTCTAGTTGCCTAGGCTGGAGTGCAGTGGCACAATCTCGGCTCACCACAAACTCCACCTCACAAGTTCAAGCGATTCTCCTGCCTCAGCCTCCCAAGTAGCTGGGATTACAGGCCTGCACCACCACGCCCAGGTAATTTTGTATTTTCGGTAGAGATGGGGTTTCTCCATGTTGGTCAGGCTGGTCTCGAACTCCTGACCTCAGGTGATCCACCCATCTCAGCCACCCAAGGTGCTGGGATTACAGGAGTGAGCCACCACACCCAGTCTTTGTGTTCTTGATGTAAATACTGGGACAATTGTTCTCACTTTAAGAACACAGTGGGCAGCACCCAATTATGACTTCATTCAGTGATCATTTAAAAAAATTTTCAGCTATATATGTAAATTTAAAAATGAGCATTTTTATAGGTGTGTGTATTTATATATACATGTCTTATGCTTTTATTTATGTTTGTACATACATTTAAACATATTAAATAATTTAATTTTAAAATGTGAGAAAAACACATATGAAAATTGTTCTATTTTACTCTGACACCCAATACATCAATTTGTAAATCCACAGAGTGAGACGATGCCACTTTGGGGACCACTCACTAAATAAAGGCTTGAATTAGACTGTGTGGACATATCGTGGCTCCTCCATCAATTAGTTTGGGAGCACAAGAAGTCTTTTATTCTCTCTGAGCTTGATTTCTCCATTATGAAATGGTCTCCCCCAGCAACCACAGTTGCACTCACACTACCACTCTGTGCATATGGCGCACTGCAAGTACCTCTACTGAGCCCCCTCTGCCTTTCCTTGTGGTTGTGTCATAAACATGTGACACACACACACACACACACACACACACACAAACACACACACACAAAATGGCTCTAGAGCTCAGTACTGTGCTAGGAGCTCTTCTGAAGAGGCTTTAGGAAGGTCAAAGAATGACAATAAATTATTACTTATTTGGTTAGCTTTGTTTTGTGTTTCACCTCATTCAAAAATATTTATTGACTTTTACTTAGGTACCAATGTCTGGCTTACAGGAAGTGCTTAATAGATATTAATGGTTACATTCCTTATAATGGTTATACTGAAAGGACTGTAACATCCTGATAACAGCCATTTCTTCAGCGTGTTTGGTGTGTATCCCAAGGCACTCGGCGTGCTAAATTATTAGAGAATAGACTCTGCTCCTTTCAATAAAATACTCATCTTGAGATTATTTGTATAGGAATTATATGTGGACTGCCCTCCATTTACATTTTTTAATTAAAAAGTATCATAAATTGTGTCCTGATATGTTCTCCTGTTATCTTTCACCATGGCCTCCCAATTATCTTTCCAGTGGGATTACTGGAGAACACTGCCAGAGGAACAGAGGGATGCACATTGTCTAGTTTCACAAAAATCCAGCTATATCAAGAGTTGCCAAGAGTACACCAACTAAAAACAACTCATTAAATAATAAGTTCTGAGGATTTGTCCAAAGATCTGGTAAAAGATAAATAAAACCTATATGAAACACAGAAGCTTAACATATTAAAAATCAAAGAGTGTGAGTTTTAAACCTTACTTCTAAATGTTTGGCAATACTCCCATCAAAAGGTGAGGAATAATTCCTTTTTCCTTGAATATAAACTTACTTTAGTGACTTTTGTGTATTGCATAGAATGAGTGGAAGCAATGTGGTGTGACTTTTGACGATACGTTAGAAAAGGGACTGTATCTTCCACCTCTTTCTCTCTCTCTCCAACTTCACAGAATGTATTTGGAATCACGAGCTGCCTTATTGGAAGTCCAGTTACTTTGAAGCCACCATGCTGGGGATTCCACAAAGCAAATCATACTGGAGACATCATCCCAGCTGTTCTCATCCCCAGGGCCTGCTGAAGCCAAATGGAGCAGTAGTGACCTACCCCTGCCAATTCCTGTCCAAATAGTACATTTATAACTAAAATAAATATTGCTACAGCTTTCTGTGAGTAAATATCAGTGAGGTTTATTACGTCAATAAAAAGAACACAGTGAATCTTCATGGAACATTTTAAGATTCTGTAGTTTTAAAATTAAAACAAATATTCTTTACTGTAACAAACCCAGTTTTTTCTATTTCCAAGACTGATTTAGTCTTGCATGCCTCCTGAGCCACCTCCCCACTGGAGGGCTCCAACAGGTCTGCCTCCTGGTCTTCTGCAACTACCATCTTTCTGGTTTTTGTTTTTTTTTTCAGCATTCCTCCAGGGAAGGACCAGCCCTCAGCAGGGACTCTATTGCACCCATTGCTGGGAGCCAGCTACAGCAGTTGCAGCTCTGTATAATCCAAGTGCCCACAGAGTCCCTGGCCTCTCCTGGCAACAATTAAACCAAAAGAGAGCACTGGTTATCACATGGTTTAATAGATAGGGTAATTCAGGATGAAAAAAAGTGTTAATTATTGTGTCCAATGCTATTTTTGCTTCTCAGCATCTCTTAACCCACCATCTGGTAACTTTAACTTAATTTTGTTTATTGTTTTTCAACTTGGAACATATGACTTATTAAATGTGACCTCTCCACTGATTTGCAAATGTTGCATGTGAGAGAAAACACAAGATTTCCTTGTTGACACATACCACTAAATGTAAAAGCCTAGATCCATAAAACCAATTTCCAAGGCTTAAGGGTAAATGTTTTATGGTAGAATATGCCATGAGCCTACAAGAATAATCTAAATTAAAACATATCCATGTTTTTCTTCATAAAGCACCTGCTACTTTATCACAAGTCATTGGATTATTATCATGGTGTTTAATCTGGTTCTGGTGCAGCAAAAGAAGGGTTGTAATTAGTAACAACTTTAGAAAGTTTAAATTTTTATAGACCAGATTATCTGATTCGTTGTTACATTATGTAAATGTAACAATTGAGAGAGAGAGAAAGAGCAAGAGATAGATTGAGGAGAGTTATGATTGTATTAAAAGTTCAACTTTTCTTTCTGTTCAGGGATTAGCTTGATTGACAGGCCTATGATCTGAGCTGCAATTTACATTTTTCAAGGATAATGTTCTCTGGAGTAGTAAGAAAATCTTGTTGCAATATGTTTCCTATACTTCCCTTACACTTGCAGAACGTAATTTTGTGTCCATGGGGGGATATGATCACTGTACCTGAAGACAGATCTTATTGTAGTAATGGGGCTGTGTGTGGCTATGATCATAGAAACACTCCAGTTTCCAGGACCAAAAAAAAAAAAAAAAAAAAAGACGCACCATGCAAGTGAAGTCATCGCTAATTTAGAGGCAATTTTATTTCCAAACATTTGTCCTAGTAGGTCTATCTCCTCAAGAACCCTTGTTAAGCCAACCAGGCGATAATGGAGGTCCCAGCCTCCAACACACTTTCTGACATGCAACCAAAAATCAGTGTTGATCTCTGGAGAATTAAATCTAAGTCATCTGCTTCTACCCAATACATTGCATCCATGCTCTTTTCTATTGAGACCTGGAAATGTCCAAGTCATATTTCACTTATTCTTTTGGTCTTTTTCTAACCAATCCTGTCTCATTCTTTCTTCCTGTTTAAGTATTTGTTAATTATTCATTTATTTTTACTTGTTTCCATAGATATACAAGAGACTTTTAAGTATGTAGACTTGTCAGTATCCTCTCTGCCTTAATTCCACAGACATTGAGAAGTATACATTCCATAGGCTTTTGACATGTCATGTAGTAATAAGAGTGAGGTTTTATAACACCAAATACTGGGGCTTAAAACAACAACCACATATTTAGCTTTAAAATTCTACGAGTTGGGAATTTGATCTGGATTCAAATGGATGATTCTCATTCCCCAGCTTCACTCAGTCATCTATGTGCAATCAGCTATTGAGTCATCAGGAGGCCAGATGGTCTAGCCTGCTGGAAAATCAAAGACAACATGAGACAGGACAAGTTAGAATAACTGACCACTACATGCCACAGACACAAAAGAGAGCACCGCCAAAAGTAGCAAAGGTTGAACCCAGAGGTGTTCCAGAATGCGGAATCACAGGCTAAATAAATGGTTATTTTAAGTAATTGGGTTTTGAGATCATTTGTTAAATAGTAATAGCAAACTGATACAGAAATTGGGATCTAGGACTGGGGAACTAACATAATATATTGCATTGGCTTTGATAAAGGTGGCAAAAAGAAGCTGAAAAAGGTGAGGAAACACCAGAGGCTGGGAAAACATTGAGGCAACTTTTGGAGCTGGGTAAATGGCAATCCCTGTCATACAGCACCAAGGTAAATGGCAGAAACATAGCCTACAACATTTTGAAAGTCAAGAAAAAAAAAAGTACCAAATGAACTTTTTGGTTTGCCTGAACAAATCTCCAGCCGGTATGCTGTAGACATCAGATAGTTGGTCCTAGGTACTGCTGATCCTTGAACAATGTGGAGGTTAGGAAAATCCAACCCTCCATGCAGCTTAAAATTTGTGTACAACTTCTGGCTCCCTGAAAACTTAACTACACATAGCCTACTGTTGACTGGAGGCCTTACTGATAATATAAACTGTCGATTAATGCATATGTTGTATGTTATATTTATATTCTCACAATAAAGTTAGCAAGAGAAAAGAAAATTGTATTGAGAAAAGCATAAGGAAGAGAAAATATGTTTCCTATCCATTAAGTGGAAGTGGACCATCATATAGGTCTACATCCTTGTTATCTTTATGTCTAGTAGCTTGGGGTGATGGGGGATGAGTAGGGCTTGGTTTTACTGTGTCATGGGTGGCAGAAGTGGCAGAAAGTCTGTGTATAGGTAGCCTTGTGCAATTCAACCCCATGTGTTTCAAGGGTCAACTGTACATAATATAAGTCTATAAGCAGGACATACACAGAGGAGATATCCAAATTGCTAAGTAAAAACTAAAGCTGTTTCTGAGCTAGACTTTCCCTAGGAAATACAAGTCTCTAAGTCAAATTAAACCTGAAGTCAAAGCTCAAATATTTAAGAATTCATAAATAATTAAGTGATGTCTGGTATACCCTCTTAGCTAGATGAAGGATTTCCTAGGGACTCATGGATGTTGTTAAATAGTTGCCTAACGTACTGGATACAGTTTTGGGTTACTCCAGAGAGCCAAATACATCTTGACAACAACTTAGAGTGTGACTTTTGGTGATGAGTCTAAAAGGAATCAAATTCATAGATGGCTTATATACCATATGAGACTTGCAACTCATTTGTATCAATGACAGCTTACTAAGTTTGATGGGAGTTGTGTCTAAAGCCCTACCTAATAATGAATTTTCACCTGGGCTGCTTCTAACTTGCAGATGTCTCAATGTCTTCATGTTTCACTCACCTGTGGAGTCATATTGGGCTGAAGAGTCATATCAGCTATCCCTGGGTTCTCATATCATATATCATAGTGATAGCCAACCAACTCCAAGCCTTCCACTTGTATGTAAATCACTGGACATAAAACTGCCAAAGATTTTCAAAAACTGTTCAGAAACTAGAAGTAATATGGTGAGATAAAAAAAAATCAAGGGTCACTAACTGGCTACTTTAACTTTTGTTAGAACACCAAAGAGAATTTTGTACCAAAAAATAAATAGCAAAATAACAGTAAATATCCAAGAGACTAAAAAACCACCTGGTACTGAATCCTATGATATTTCTATTCAATTGATATTGGAGACATAATTTCCAATGTGGCTGTGTCCAGCATGGTGGACAGACACAAATCTAGTCCTCACTAAGTAGCAGTGACAGAAGATATAAACTGCTCAGGAAACAAGGGAAACCATCCAATGGCTGGGTAATTTGATTGAAGCTAAGGGACAGTGTTCTTTATGTAATAATATCCTGGTCTGTTACATTTAATAAATCTCTTCTTGATAGAGTGCCAGGGACTTGCAGTTATGAGAGCATCAAACCACATGGCCTCAAAGGGAAGTGTTTACTTTTGAAGAGGGATCTCAAATGGCCATGGACCCTGACACTCAGGACTCTCACTAAATAGTCCATCAGATGTTTGTGCCACTCCAGTCGTTTCATCCCCTCTCTCAGAGAATTTGAGTCCTCTTCCTTTTAAGTGCCACCCATGGGACCTAGCTCTACATTTTGAAAAGCAAATAAACATGCTTCCTTACCCCCAAGGCTTCAGATATTTTATTCATTTATAATAGATTTACTGCACATATACCATCTGCAGGTCTCTGGAGACTTAATGATGTAGAAGTAGCAGGATGGCCCTCTGCTCCTGAGGAGTGCATGGTCCAATAAAAAATACGGTGCATGCTATTAGGGGGAAAAAGTAGAATAGTTTGCTCTATTATGAAATGGTGCATTATAAAAACATTGTGTCCTCGAATGGATTAACTTTTCTAAATTAACAGGCTTCAGTTTCTTTCATCAACTGTTGAATGGCACTATTTGTCAGCATTATCTGGATATTCTGTTTTCACAATCTTAAAACCAAATAGGTTGGCCGGGCGCGGTGGCTCACGCCTGTAAC
>NW_016107774.1:805688-810085 GCF_001604975.1 Cebus imitator
TCAGGAGGCTGAGGCAGGAGAATTGCCTGAACCCAGGAGGCAGAGGTTGCGGTGAGCCGAGATTGCGCCATTGCACTCCAGCCTGGGTAACAAGAGGGAAACCCCGTCTCAAAAAAAAAAAAAAAGACCAAATAGGTAGATGAAGATGAATGGATGAATAGATAGATAGATAGGTAGGTAGATAGATAGACAGGTTAATAAAAGAGCATGTATATGTGTCAAGCATCATAATAGGTATTAGTGACACAGGTAAAATACTAACTCCTGTTTTCAAAAAGATGCTGTGTGATAATAGCTATGCTGTGTATAGGAATGTTTTTCTGTGGAAACTCATAAGATCCCTCAGTTTATGCTAAGAATGTATTAGTCAGATTCTCTAAAGGGACAGAACTATTAGGATAGATGAATACCTGAAGTGGAGTGTATTAGGAGAATTGACTCACAGGATCACAAGGTGAAGTCCCACAATAGGACATCTGCAAGCTGAGGAACCAGGAAGCCAGTCAAATATCCAGAACCTCGAAAGAAGGGAAGCTGACAGTGCAGCCATTAGTTCATGTCTGAAGTCCCAAGAGCCCCTGGCAAATCACTAGTGTAAGTTTGAGAGCCCCAAAGCTGAAGAACTTGGAGTCTGATGTTCGAGGACAGGAAGCTTCCACTACAGGAGTAAGATGGAGGCCAGAAGTCTCAGGCAGTCTAGTCTTTCCACATTGCTCTGCCTACTTTTATCTTAGCCTTGATGGCAGCTGATTTGAGGGTGCTCACCAAGATGGAGGGTGGGTCTGCCTCTCTGAGTCCACTGAATCAAATGTTAATCTCCTTTGGCAACACCCTCAAAGACACATCAAAGCACAATACTTTGTGTCCTTCAATCCAATCAAGTTGACACGCTGTAGTAACCACCACAGGGTGGAGAGGAAAAGCTTCCTCGATGAAGTGAAGGGAGACTTACTAGCAGGCACACAAACTCATTAATAGCCAACAGGAAATTAAGAAAGTGTGTTATTGAGAAACATTAAGTTTACCCTGCACCAAGTGTTCCCTTGTGGAAGATACTTTTCGTTTGTAATTAGTGGTAGGCAGGTAACAGCTGCCTACCTGGTATATTCCTGAGTTATGTGTACAGGTAGAACACCTGGGTATTAATAAGAATCACCTGTCAAAGAGCAAATAAATACATGGATGAATCTCTGCTCAGGGCCTTCGGCCTGGAAGAGTTGTCAGCCCTTCAGGCTCTCAGGCTGTTGGTCCCCAAGATAGATCCACTCTGTTGTGCTATCTGGGTGTCTGCCTCTCAATTCCTTCAGCGTGGCTGGGTGGGGGTCTCCTGACTGAGCTGGTACTCAGTAGTGTGTAAAGCAGAAGTAAAACATGTAACATTGACTGTTTTACTGGAGAGAGTGTATTAGTAACTGAAAACATTTAAATTCAATTTAAAAACAAAATAACTGCAGGTCAGATTAAGTCCACAAGCCAACAAGCTATAAAATGACTTAGGGTTTGGAGACAGAGAAGGAGGTATAAAGAAAAACAGCAGAGGGCATCAGGGCCAAGGTCCAGAGAGGTGAGAGGGAACTGGATGCCAGACCTTTGCTAAGTCATGCCTGTGATAAAAGACAATGGAAGCGGCTTGGTTCTTCAACTCACACATGCTCTACTGGCATCGAGCTCTTCCACTGCCTCTTTCCACTGGGGCATATATACTCAGCTAACACTTCATTGCTACGGAGAGTTTTCAACCTATGTCCCATCTGATGTGCCGTGTATTCACCTCTAAAACGTTTTCTCTTTCTATTTTAAAAACTTACCAAGCAGATTCCTTGGTTTATTTCCTACTAGTGCTATCTGATTTTGCTGAGTTAAAAGGAAGTACCAAAGAAAGATGTTTAGGTTGCATTTATCCCATGCACTATGCAATCACTGCTGGCTATCTACAATCCTCCATCTGCAAACTTAACAGTTATCATCTAATTTAGAGATGCCTGTATCTATGTTGAGGAAGACAAGGCTCTCTGGATATGCAGCTACTGTCTCTAAGGAGAGATGGGAGAAGCTGCCAGAGCTGCTTCCAAGACCGGAGTCCAGAGAGTGCCTGGGGCCCCTCCTCCCATCTCAAATCTTCTTTTTCATCAATATTAGAGTTTTTTCTGAAGACTTGGCTAATCCTGACTATGGTAAATGCATCAGGAAACATACTTTCTCGCAGTTTCTCACCAGTAGCAATTTCCTCAATAATCCTAAATCCCTTCTGCAGCTCTGACTGAAACAAAGGGAGCCCCACATCTACTTGGAGCAGTAAATATCATACCTTCCAACAGTTCCTGCCCATCAGAGGTCTCTTCATCTGAAGACACTTCCCTGCTTCCAGAACTGATTCATTTTCTCTGTCAAAACTGGATCTTGCTTTGTGAGCCAATACTAGTTCCCACGTACTTCCAATGAAGTGTTTTGTCCACAAGAAAACCAGGTGCGTTGTCATTGGAGTTTTCTTACTTATCTTACTGATCTTTGCTTCCAACACCAATCCCTTCATTTGTTGATTCTGCCAGCTCTTAGGTGTGTGTACATTAAAAAGGCATAGGTGATAGACAGGCATGATCTCTGACTCCTTGTCCAACTTTGAGCTTCCATAAACTTTCCAATTTCGTGCGAAAAGGATACACTCAAAAGAAGTGAGGGCCTCTCCCACTGTTCTCATTTAAGCTTTTCACACCCAAATATTGCTGAAGACTTAATTTTTTTTTTGAGATGGAGTCTTGCTTTGTCATCCAGCCTGGAGTGCAGTGGCAGGATCTTGGCTCACTGCAACCTCCACCTGCTGGGTTCAAGAAATTCTTCTGCCTCAGCCTCCTGAGTAGCTGGAACTACAGGCATGTGCCATTAGGCCTGGCAAATTATTGTATTTTTAGTAGAGATGAGTTTTCACCATGCTGGCCAAGCTGGTCTCGAACTCCTGACCTCATGATCCTTCCACCTTGGCCTCCCAAAGTGCTAGGATTTACAGCATGAGCCACGGCACCCAGCCTGCTGAAGACGTATATGCTGGTGAGCTAGGCAAAACCACAGATGAACTTCCAGCATTCATTTTGTTTGTTCACTGAAAGCCTAGAGAAAATAATTTTCATGATATTTCACACCTGACAAAATAGCACGATGACTTCCATGCCTTTCAATTGGTGTGCCAAAGTTTTTGAAGGAGGTGACATGGGACAGACAGGCTGCTCACACCTCCAGCATGCTACTTGGAGTGATCACTGGAAACAGCCGGCCTAATTGGGGAGCAAGCTTCCTCTATGTAGGCCCTGCGGGTGGATGAAAAGGCTTTACTATTTGGGATATGAAGCATGGGAAACTGAACCAAAGGAAGAGTGTGTCTCCCTATAAATTATTAAAAAAATAAAAATAAAAACCTAGGCTGGGTGCAGCAGCTCACACCTGTAATCCTTGTACTTTGAGAGGCTGACGAGGGCTGATCACATGAGGTCAGGAGTCTGAGACAAGCCTGGTCAAAATTGCAAAGCCCTGTCTAGGCTAAACATACAAAAATTAGCCAGGGATGCTGGTGTGTGCCTGTAAACCCAGCTACTTGGGAGGCTGAGGTAGAAGAATCGTTTGAACCTGGGAGGTGGTGACAGCAGTGAGCAGAGATCACGCCACTGCACTGCAGCCTGGGTAACAGAGCAAGACTCCATCTCAAAAGAGAAAAAAATCCCACAGTTCCAATCACCTGCTTCATGGAGGAGAAATGAGGGAATGCAGAGGTGGGCGTGGTCACCACCTGTATGCGTGAGTGGCTTGTGGGGTTGCAGAGTGACAATGATTGTCAGGTTGACAAGAAGACATTTGGGGTATTGATTTAAAAAAGGGTCAGGAGTGGTACACAGGAAGTCTACATGAAAGGTGCTCTACTTTCTCATGAAATTGAGTCTGAGCATCATCTTCATTTATTTATTAATTAAGCTTTGGGGTACATGTGCAGGATGGGCATGTTTGTTACATAGCTAAAAGTGTGCCATGGTGGTTTGCTTGAACATCATCTTTAAGGCAATGGAGCTAAGAAAGCAAGCATATTATGACAGAGGAAGGTATATGTGAGGATTCTATTTCTCTCTTAATCTATGTGATGAAAGGTTTAACACGGTATTAGAGGGATAATGTGAGCACAGAGAAGTGAAAATGACATCATTTGTCCTGGCTCCTAACCCCAGAACATGCTTGTCTTTGATGTAATAAAATCATGACTTTAAGAAAGAACTATAGCTTTGCGTCCTGGCTCAGGAATCTCTGGTACTCATTCCTCCATACTGGAGCTTCCCCAGGTAATGTTGGTTGTCTGGAGCCATATACATATATGCGTGTGTGTGTGTGTGTGTGTGTGTGTGTGTGTGTGTGTGTGT
>NW_016107774.1:810159-828279 GCF_001604975.1 Cebus imitator
ATATCAGGGTATGTGTGTGTGTGTGTGTGTGTGTATATATATATATATATATGGAGAGAGAGAGAGAGAGAGATGAGAGAGAGAGAGAGAGAGAGTGAGAGTCTCACTCTGTCACCCAGGCTGGAGTGCAATTGCGCAATCTTGGCTTGCTGTAGCCTCTGCCTCCTGGGTTTGAGCAGTTTTCTTACCTCAGCCTCCCGAGTGGCTGAGATTACAGGCACCTGCCACCATGCCCAGCTAATTTTTATATTTTTAGTAGAGACGAAGTTTTGCCATGTTGGCCAGGATGGTTTGGAACTCTTGGCCACCTGTCTCGGTCTCCCAAACTGCTGGGATTACAGACATGAGTCACCACCCCCGACCTCTAGGAGCATATCTGAGTGCAGGTAACATGTGTGCCTCAGTCAGGTACTGGCCTCAGAGTTGTACCAGGCTTAATCCTATTAGAATGAGAAGACATATTAGGATTCAGTTGGGGAAGACAGCAAAGGTCTTAGCAATCAGGAAGATTTAGGCCATTATTGGTGAGTGGCAACAAAAACTTTCTTTACTTAGAACTATTAACCTTTTCTAAACTCCCACAAGAATATTTGTTGTTGTTGTTGTGCAGTAGTTGATATCATAATTTATTACACTCCACAAGAAAGACTAGAACTGTTTTCTTGTACCTGGTCTGCCTTTCATCTCTTCTCCCCCTCATGATGATGATCAACTGCATTTATGGGGTCATACATTGCATATAGAGTACTTATGATTATTTAAAAGTTTTGCAAATTACTACTATCACAAAGCTAGAGAAAATTTCAGGCTAAATCCAATTATATGTAGGTGGGTACAAATGGCCACCAATTATTCTATCTATAACACAAATACAATCTTGTGCTAGGAGCTTTACATACATTTTTAATTTCTTCTTCACAGCTGTTCCACAAAGTAAGTTCAATTTTCTAATTTAGCAGGTATCAAAATTGAAATCTTTCTTTACAGATTTCAATTAACTAAGGGTTTATACCTATTATGAATTTGGTCCAAGAAACAAACACATGTTTATCTGGAATCAAAGTCCATGTTCTGACCACTAGTGAAGGGCAATATTTAAAATAACGCCTCTAACTGTTAAATAAACTTCATATTTTAGATTTCCAATTTTGCTATTATGGCAATATAAATATGATAGATGAATGGTAAATATTGGCTTAAATTTAAAAATAGATCTACATTAAATTAATAAGTTAATAATAGATTAATTAAATTAACATATCAGGCTAGGCACAGTGGCTCCCACATGTAGTCCTACCACACCGAGAGGCTGAGGTGGGTGAATCACTTGAGGTCAGGAGTTCAAGACCAGCCTAGTAAACATGGTGAAATCCCATCTGTACTAAAAATGCAAAAATTAGCCAGGTGTAGTTGTATGTAACTGTAATCCCAGCTTCTAAGTAGGTTGAGGCATAAGAATTGCTTGAACCTTCAAGGCAAAGCCTTCAGTGAACTGAGATCACCCCACTACACTCCATCCTGGGTGACAGAGCAAGACTCTGTCTTTAAAAAAAAATAGTTAATTAATTAATACATCATTATATTTAATTTTAGCTAATAAATAAATGAAATTTGGGATATTAGTAATATCCCAGATATTATAATGCAAATGTGATTGCAATAAGATGAGAATAATTTCTACTACTACTTAGGGTGGGTTTGTTTGTTTTTAATGCATTTATAATTGGATTAGTTTGGATCCTGGAAGAAACATGGCAAAGTGTTGATTGAAGAGTGATTATTAGTGTAGAAATATTTCCAAAAGTGTGGGCCATGTTAAGGGAAAGTTACAAGAGAGGGTGCAGCATTCTTGGGCTAGACAAAATCAATGGGGCTATTACCCCTAGGCTTGAGAGCTCAAGAGGAGTGAGCAGCCACTAAAATCTGCAGAAAACAGAGCAGGGGATGTGGCCCCGGACAGGAGCTGAGGCCTGAAGCAGAGGAGTGTATCTGCTTAAACCTCGGTCCTGATAGGGAAAGGATCAGGTACGTGAACACCAAAAGCTGTATCTTCTGCCTGCTGTACTCAGACTTCCTGTGGGAGTTTTCCATGGTTCCTATTCCTAAATGCTCAGAGGGCAGGACAGAACAGGTTATGCCTAAGAAAAAATTCAGCCATTCAGCCTTAGGGAATAGACAAAGGTAGAAAATGGTAGAAAATGGATTTGGAGGAGCCAATAAATAATATACAACACAATATCTACTTTTACAGTTGGTTGTTACAGGAATGTAAAGGTTATATATTATCCTTACTGTATAACTCTGGAAACAGAATACATCTACCATACTCAGTTTTACTGGTTGTAGACAACAGAAACAGACTCCAGCTGCCTGTTCGAAATAATTTGCCCAGAAGTAGACTCTGAGCAAAGAATAAGAATGCAGGTGATTTTTTTGGGAAAGACTTTCCACCTAGGGATATCATATAAAATATGAAATATCTAGTTAAATTTCAATTTTATATAAGCAACAAATAATATTTCAGTATAACTGCATCACAAGTACCACATCAGATGTACCTGTACTGAAACAAATCAAAACGAAACAAAAACAAGAAGTACAGCAAAACAAGAGCAACACTTGTTATGTAACTAAACTTCAAATTTAACTGGGTGCCATATATATGTGTATATATATATATATATATATATATTTTTTTTTTCTCTAAATCTGACCAAGAGAAAACAGAAAGGGATGATTGAAGCATGAAAGGGAATGGAAAAGAGACAAACAGGGCTGCAATTTCAGAAGCTCCACGTGATTGTGAAGGAAGCTCTCAGTGTGCCAGGCACATCAGTTAGTCCTGTCTCAAGTAAAAGGAGCTGAACGTCTCTGCTTCCACGTTAGTTACATGAGTTGGCTATTAAGAATTGACAGTAGGCTCTGTGTATGTTTGGGGTAGGGTAGGGATATATGTAAAACTCTCAACTCACAGACACCTTGGGATCTTCCTCCCAGTTGATATGTGGCCCCAGTGTCCAAGCTATCTTTTGGAACATATAAGGTGCAATTAGTTAGTATCACTTCATGATCAGGTAAGAGGGACAGGAAGGGAACTAACTGTGGCAATAACAGTCTCCATAACATTATTTTAAGCAACATGGACATTTGTTAAAATGCTCTTGGAAACTTATAGAATGGACTGAAAACTGGAGGTCCCAGCACATTGTCACCTGAGGACCAAGTTATTTGAAAGCTGGCAGAGGTCACATCTTTGGATTGGACTGGGCTACATGCCACTGCCACTGTGTTAGTGACTCAAAGAAATAAGAGAGGGTTTCAGTGGGCTCCCTTGAGTCACGTGTCTGTCCTTCCTCTGGATGGCTCATCTCGAATAGAGGACCTGCCATTAGATGCTAGGAGTCAGACAGTGACAAACATTGCCTACTCATTCATGTGCGCACACAACAAATATGCGTCAGGCTCCTACATAATTTTTTCACATTTAAGTGACAAGAATAAAGGTAACAAATTATTTATTTATTTTTCACCAAATGTTCACTGGGTACCTATATATATGTTGAAGGTTTTACAGAATTGTCTATTTCTTCTTAGTGACCTCTGTCCACACAGCATTCAGTTTCATCTTTGTAATTGAAAATCATGTTATTCTTCTGTTCAAAATTCTCCAATGTCTTCTCATTATAGTGGGAGTGAACTCCAAGATTCCTAATGAGCTCTGCATGGCCTTGCCAATCCTAACTTTTTAAAATGACTTCCTTACTTCATTGGCTGCAGATATCCTTGACTTTTTATTCTTCTTTGAATACAGGGAACACATCTCCACTTTTCTCCATGAGGCCTGCTCTGCCTGAAATACTCTCCCCCCGGATGTCTGTATGACAGCTGCTTTTGTCACTTCATTTAGGTGTGTGCTGACCTGCTATCAATATGGGCAACTCCCATACCCATAATCTCTGTCCTTTTATCCTGTTTTTTCTTCACAATTGATAAATGACACTGCAACATACATGTATCGGGGTGTGTATTAGTCCATTTTTACACTGCTGATAAAGACATACCAGAGACTGAGTGTTTTGTGAAGGAAAAGAAGTTTAAAGAAATCACAGTTCCACATGGCTGGGGAGGCCTTACAGTCATGGTGGAAGGCAAAAGGCACGTCTTACATGGCAGCAGGCAAGACAGAATGAGAATCAAGTGAAAGGGGTTTCCTCTTATAATACTGTTAGATCACTGGGTCCCTCCCACACGATGTAGGAATTACAGGAACTACAATTCAACAGGAGATTTGGATGGGGACACAGCCAAACCATATCAGGGTATGTGTGTGTGTGTGTGTGTGTGTGTGTGTGTATCTCCATCGCAAGCAGGCTAGTACATAGTCTGTTGAGTTCATTGCTGGACCTAAGCCCCCCAAAATAGAACCTGGTAAATATAAGATTTTCAAAATATTCACTGAAGTAAAGGAAGGAAGGAAAGAAGAGAGAAAGAGGGGAAGGAAGGAGGAAAATAAGTGGTCCTAGATTCTGGTTTCACAGATGCAAAAAGCGATGATAAGAGGGCAAGGACCTTGCCTACATCTTACTGCTCTTCCCCTCACATGGCCTTCTCACCTCCTTGCTTAGATAACATGACTGTCTAGAGAGGAGGCTGTGCCTGTGCTCTCCCACCTCCCATGCTTTATCTCCAGGTGTACATGGACACACCCATATTACAATGATTGCTCTTCCTTCCTTCCTGGAACCACCTGCTCTTTGTTTGTGAAGATTACACCATCCACCGTATCCTCTCTCATCCCCTTTGTGATAATACAGTCTTGATCATTGAGGCCTCTTTCTCTACAACACAGTCCTCTTCCCCTCCCCGTCTTTATTCCACTAGTATCACCTGCTTCCCTTAGTAATACAGTGTCAGCAGATTCTCAAACCTCAGAAGCCATGGTTTGATGATGCTTTAATAAAGTAAAATATAGGAAACTTAATTAAGGAGAGGGCAGATATCACATCTGATTTGCTACACAGCCTGAGCCTTATATGTGCAATCCTGACTACCAATAAGGTGTGTTATGAGCTGTGTAATATTGGTATCAAAGAGCAGAAATCTAAAAATTTGAGAAGCAGGTAAAGCATTATATAGTTTTAAAATATTATTGTAATTCCTAGAATATCAAATGGGCTATGAAATCTATAATTCCAAAACGGTTTGCTACATTAGGATATAATATTACCGAAAGAAGTGGGATGTTTATTTTGAAGTTTACGTTTCAATTGTTTTTCTTTTAATTTAGGTTACTGAAAGGCTTTAACTAAAGTAACTGAAAAGCCGAGTGATGTGCCACTCCCCACTTCCTATCACTGGTTTATAGCAGTGAATAATCATGTGATTATTCCAGCAGTGAGGACTATTCACAATGACACACGATGTCAATTGTTTTTTCTCACTCCTATTGAAATCAGGCACAATCATTTCACTTAATTTAACCAATAAAAATGAAGAGAACTTGTTATCAGTCTCTTCAATAATGAAAGTTCGAAGGTCAACAAATAATATGTCTTGCTCTCTTCACCTTATTTGCTTCTTACATTTTTGAATGATGCTTCCATCTGCTGAAGTAATACATAACTAGAGTAAGAGGATATCCCTGTTGGCCTGGAGGTGAAAATACGTAAAGAAACTTTGTTTTCATAAGTCACTGGGTTGACGGGTGGGAGTTTTTTGCTGCTGCAGCGCAAGCTAGCCTACCCTGGCTACTACAGGGGTTGTCAGGTAAGATCAAGAAAGAGAGATATGGCAATCATTAGGATTTTGGTATAGACTGAACAATTTCAAATGTAGAATGATCGGATAGTAAAATGTGAATATTATACTCATGTTTAAGAGAAAGAGAGCAAACTTAAGCAAATTTCGTAAACAAAATTTTAAGAAGCTATACAACAAATAGAGCTTTGAGGCATGGGATTGGACCCAGGAATTAACACTGATACATGAGAATCTGGCAGGTGAAGAGAAGCAAATCTCTATATTTTTGCTAAGTTCACTAGGTTACTTGCAACATTTTCCTGGATTGGAGGAGGCAGTAAGTTGTTATTTGCCTTGGTTTGGCTCAGTTTGAATAGAAAATCAATCAACCAAAATTATGATACTTGAGTGCCATGTTGAGTGTTTCTGTGTTTCCAGCCCTGTGAAGACTATGACTACTAAATAAAGTGATCCGAAGGGTGAATAGTTATGACTAGGACTGATATTATCAAGCCTAGAATACTACATAGCCACATATGTTAGGACTAAGGAGATACTATGACCTTACTTGAGCAAAAGGTTATGGAATGCACATGCACCTATGTAGTATTGAGAAAGATATTACAGGTGTATTAATAAAATATAAACCTTGAATAGGAAATACTTGGGGGCATATTTTTAAAAGCAGCACTTTGATGATAGTGGTATTAGCCTGTTCTCATGCTGCTAATAAAGGTATATCTGAGACCGAGTAATTTAGAAAAGGAAAGCAGTTTAATTGACTCACAGTTCCACATGGCTGAGGAGGCCTCACCATCATGGCTGAAGGGGAATGGGAAGCAAAGTCACATCTTACATGGCTGCAGGCAAGAGGGAGTATGTGTAGGGGCACTTCCATTTACAAAACCATCAGTTCTCATGAGACTTATTCACTATCATGAGAACAGCATGGGAAAAACCTACCTCCATGATTCAGTTACCTCCCATCAGGTCCCTCCTATGACACGTTGAAATTATGGGAGCTACAATTCAAGAAAATATTTGAGTGGGCATCCAGCCAAATCATATAAATATTCAAAAAGATTACTTGTTTCAGAGAACAGATCCTTGAATGGGTCCCTGAGATAAAATCCTACATAGCTACTTCCTACATGAATAAATTTATACTTCCTTGACAAATTATTTAAATTCTGTGCATTTCAGGGTTTTTTTTTCATTTTTTAAATTAGAAGAATGTCCACCTGAAATACAGTATTTTTCAATATATATTAGCTAAGTTTACTGAAATAACCTTTTTCAAGGCCTTAGGTGCTCTCAGAAGTTCAGGTTCTTGGAGTCTGATCAACTTGCTGTGAGTTCCTGTGAGATAATGTATGGACAGGTACTAGAAAGGGGGAAAATCCAGACACAGGAAGCCTAAAGTTTTTATAAATGGGGAGGTTGATGGTTCCAAATCCATTGCCTGGCTGCACATCACTGGAAGATAAGGACTTAAAGCACTTCTTAAAGAGTTCTTTAGTTATTTTGCAGAATAACCAAAGAAGCCATGACTTCCGCAAACCCGGCTGCCACCTGCATGCACCACCCCTCGATCCCCTTACTTCTCCTCTCCAGCCCTGCCTCCCACTTCTTTTCCTCTACTTATTGAATTGAGTGGACAAGGATCAGTGCTTCTCTCTGCTGAGACAGCTCTGTGACCGAGACGATGAAACCAGCTCTAGTTTTCTCAAGCCATGGAGGCCAGAAGGCATTTGCACAGCCTGGTTCTTTTTGGCAAACTTGCTTTTCATTATAATCACTATTTTCTGTATTGTTCCTTAGTTCTACAATAATCATAAAGGAGATCAAAATTCAAGTTTCAAATGTTATTAAATTTAATTAAATATTTTACCTATGAACTAAAATCTACCTTTACCAAACAGAAATCTTACACCTCACAATTCACACAGTGCTTCACTGAAGTGAACTTAAGCATAAATGAAACCAGCAAGTGGTCACTAAGAAGGACAGCATTAGCTGGGTGTGGTGGCTCACACCTGTAATCCCAGCACTTTGGGAGGCCGAGGCAGTCAGATCACCTGAGGTCAAAAGTTTGAGACCAGCCTGGCCAACATAGTGAAACCCCATCTCTACTAAAAAGTACAAAATTTAACAGGGTGTGGTGATGCGCATATTTAATCTCAGCTACTTGAGTGGCTGAGGCAGGAGAGTCACTTGAATCTGGGAGGCAGAGGTTGCAGTGAGCCAAGGTTGTGTCACTGTACTCCAGCCTGGGTGACAGAGCAAGACTCTGTCTCAAAAAGAAAAAAAATAGCATTGTTCATTATCTCATTTCTTCGTCTTTGTGTTTGCAATCTCTGTACTATCAACTTCACCTTGAATCGTCTGCTGTCATATCATGGGCACATGGAACAGGGACATGAACAAGCTCAATGATTTTGAATCTTCACAAACTCACTCTTGAAACTATTACGTGTATCGGAGTCCATGAGGACCTGACTCTCCAAGAATTCTAAGAATTTAACCTCCTTAAAGAGTATCATGTTTATTTAAAGATAAGTAATTTGAAAATGCACTAATCTGAGGCAAATCTGTGTTTTGTGTGTGTGTGTGTGTGTGTGTGTGTGTGTGTGTGTGTGTATACTTCAAAAGCAACAACAGCAGCAGCAGTTGTATAAAATTTAAAGAAAAGCGTGGTTTTGTGTTTTGTTTTGAGAGTGCTTTATCACTGATGGTGTTTAGAAAGTCTGATACTGTAATAGTAAGGAGCAGACTGACATTGGGTCACTGTGATTGTTTCTACATTTCCACAGACAATGAACAACCCCATGGCAAGCCCTCAGGACTGATCCCACTGCCTGGACTGATACATGCCTACTCCTAACTTTCCTTTCCTGCAGGCTTGCAGCTCCTGTCTGAATTCCCTGCTGACGGATGGAGAACTATTTTCTAGCTTACTTAAGGCCTCATTTAATCCTCCTGGCACGGACAATTTGGCAAATGCCTAGAGCCTCTGAAAATATCTTTTGAATATCTGCAATAGCTCTGACTTTCACTGGCTGGCTTATGTTACCCAGGTCACCAGAATGTGGGAGGAAACTGAGGTCATGCTATGCTAATTTGCTTCCTTTTTATTTCTGAATCCCCCTCCCTACAAAATCTCACCTGTTCTACAGCAGTTACAGACACAAGTTGCAATGCATAAGTGTAAAGGAATGTACTGGTGTGTGTGTGTGCATGTGTGTGTGTGTGTATGCATGTGTGTGTTGGGTAAAGGGACCAGATGGAGGTGGACGGGAGATTGCAATACACCAGAAGTGGCCCCCATGGCATCTCCATGATCATGTCATTCCGCAGGAGGAAGCTGGGAGAAATCTCTAAAATGCCTGCATGTATATTTCTACACATGCATCCATAAAAATTTAGTTGTTTGCCTTCACTCCAAGATGCAAAACATCTGGATATATAAAAAATGATGAGAATTAAAAACAAATGAGAAACAATGAGTTTAATCACAGCTTCATTGTCATCTATGTGTGAATCAGAGCAGCTGTCAGGGCTGTGATAAGAATATGACTTTGCTACCAAGACAGACAAGATGTCCTTCTCCTCTTCATTCCTCACTCAGGCTTACCTTTCTCTGTTTGTTATTCAGCTTCCAAACCCTCAGTCTAGGCATAATTCACTGCAGTTTTTTGGCTTTCGATGAAAAGCCTTCTGGAAAAATTTTTCATTAATTTATTTTTAGCTGGAAAGAAGCAGGTGATAACCTTTAAAAATAAGTAAATGGGATGCTAGAAAACACACACGCACACATGCACACATACACGCACACACACAAGCACACATGCACGCAGGCGTGCATCATGCAAACACACATGCACAAACACATGCACACATGCATACACCACACACACACTACACACATACACACTCGCGCGAAATGAATTTTCTTCTCTTTTTTCTTTGTTTTACCATTTCCCTGAAACTTTAGCATTTTTTTCTGTGATTTATTTTGTCTTGTTAAACATCGTGAGAGGACATCATACCGTATATGCAGGAGGGGAACAGAATCTCTCATTATGCCTGGGACAACTGAGACAGTCTCAGTTGTGCTAAGGAGACAAAGGACTGTCTACCTGAGAAATGCTATAAAAAACTAATAGTTTGAATGATAGTTCAAAGTATATATTAGTGAAGACATTTAGTTAAATTTCTTAAAATAACATTGAGAGCTAATATGTGTTATACCTCTTAAAAAATCTTAGAGCTCTTTCTGTCTTGAAAAGCAGTGTGATGGGTGAAACAAAGAGTAACTGGGTGTCTTCCTTGGAATAATTTCATCATTATTTCATTTAATTCTCACTACATTCCTATTATCCTGGTGTTTATGTTCATGTATTTGTTTGTTTGTTTTTGTTTTTTGGGTTTTTTTGAGATGGAGTCTCACTCTGTCGCCCAGGCTGGAGTGCAGTGGTGCGATCTCCGCTTACCGCAACCTCCAACTCCCTGGTTCAAGCCATTCTCCTGCCTCAGCCTCCTGAGTAGCTGGGACTACAGACATGTGCCACCATGTCCTGTTAATTCTTGTATTTTTAGTAGAGGCGGGGTTTCACCATGTGGTCAGGATGGTCTCGATCTCCAGACCCTGTGATCCACCCGCCTCAGCCTCCCAAAGTGCTGGGATTACAGGCTTGAGCCACCGCTCCCGACCTCATGTTGGGGAAACTACAGTTGGGGAAACTGAAGTTCAGAAAAGTGAGAGAATAACGACTAAACCACACCACTTCTTGATAGTTAAACTTGGTGTCAATGAGCTGTAAAAAGATATAGACAGACTGTAGTGGGCTTCTAGAGGAAGGACAGATAACATTTCCCTGTTGCAGGGAAAAATGCTCCGTGAAAGGATGGTTATTTAATCTTAACTCAAAAAACTTAAAGGGATTCGGTCAGAAATTTGGGGAAGAAGGTTTTCTAGTGAAGAAAATAGCATGAGGTGAACGGGGAAGAAAGAAATTATATGATCCATCCTTCTTTTTCGTTATCTTTCCTCCTATAGAAAACTTCACTCCCTCTCCAAGAGTTACAACCCCAAATCTCATTCAGTGAATACATCCAATCATCAGTCCAAGATCTCCAGGTGAAATGCAGTGCCCTCTAACAGAATTGGATATGACTCCTCTGCTTCTCAACCTATGAACATAATAATACAAGTTGTCTGCCCCTAGATCCCTACTTGATACACAATGGTGGAACCCATAAAGGAACCCTATAGTTGGCACCTGCCTTCAAATTAGGGGAAAATAGGAAACATACATCATTGGATGTTCCATGGAGCCTCTGAAGTATCTTGTGGAAGGACAATTGAATGGTCAAGTCTTCCTGAGCCCTAGGGGAAGTCCATTCATTAGACTCTGGTCATTCTCAGAGAGAAACTGCTCTGTCTTCCGTTCAATTTGTTCCTTACCTCTGGGCATACAGTTTCTTCCTTAGTCGCATCTGAAATGGATTTTAAGGAATGTGCCTTCTTTAGGAAACTGATAGTCTGTGGAGTCTGCTTTCTGCTTCTGGGAAATTTGGAACCTGAAAATGATTTTATCATTTGAAAAATCAAAAGCATTTTAAGTCCTTACTTGTGTTCTGTTTGAAAACACAGGTCTTTCGAACACACAGCCTACTTGTGATCCCCTTGCTAGCTATCAATCCAATGCTTAGTTAACCACAAAGTGGGCATGATTCCTGGGCATGGTTCCCAAACTTGGCTATTTGTTTTGTTTCATATGCTTTTACATCTTGTTTTCCTTCAAATTAATGGCAGTAACCTTGAGAATACCAGGAGGAACAGGTGAGAATGTTACACTTTAATCACATCGTGCCCTGAGTCACTTTGTTTAACCGAGAAGTTTTGCCAGAGTTTTGTCACTCATGTCCTTTTAAGATACCATCTCTTTGACTCTAGAAACAGGCAGGTTTTTTAGTTCAATAAGGCCCTGAGTGGCTGGATTTTCTTTGCTTAGCTTTGCATCAGCTTACAGACTACCTGGTGTTTTTTATTTTTTTAATTTCCTCTTATGTTGACCATGAATATTCTGTTTTCCAACCATAAGCTCAACAGTTAAATGGTACGATTCTCAAGTTATCAAGACCTACGTGCTTACCAATTATTTTGCTAGTTTATATCATGCATTGACATTTTCCCAGCCTCTGATGTTAATGTCCTTGCTGTCTACCGTGGTGACTGCTGAGATTGAAACTGTTAGAATTTTGTTTTTCCTAACTTCTAATGCAAGGTACCTTTCTCTATTGTCTTAATATGAGCTACTGTAACAAACACACATACATCAATGATTTAAAAAGATAAAAATGTATTTGATGTCCTTGTCATAGTTGGTCTAATTGAATATTTGGTGAGTGGTCTTCCATGTAGTTATTCAGAGATCCTGAGCCCTTCTACTTTCTAATATCACCCTTATCTTGGGTCTTGTTAAAATACTTCACAGCACTCTGCATCCAACCAGCCAAAGAGCTGAGAAAGAGAGATCAGTGATCTCCCTGGTGAGTTCTGTGATGTACGTCATACCTGTCCATTGGGAAAATGTGTCGAGGTCATTGGCCAGACCTTGTCATACTCTCCCATGAAAATGCAAAGAGTTCTGGCAAATGTAGTCCTCCTATTTGTTGAGGACAAGAGGAAATTATTTGATGAGCATACAATATTGGCTCTACCAAATGAAGAGTCTATGGTATCATCAAAGCTTCAAATGGAAAAGACTGGGTATTGCAGAGACCACTCCTACTTACCAATATGTGTGTTTTTCTCCTCCTTCCTGAGCACGCAGGTTGACGACACTAACCAGCCTCCTTGAGACAGTTTTGTAGCATAAAACTGAGATAGAGCTTTGTGCTGAAAATGGCACAGTCCATGTGTTGAAAATGGGTTTGAAAATGAGTTCAGGGAGTAGAATGCACCTCCACAGTGTTTATTTTTAAATTTTGTATTAAACCACTCACATTTTAATACATTGATAAACATATCCATTACAAGAATAAGGCTGAGCGGATGTGGTGGCTCATGCCTGTAATCCCATTAACTTGGGAGGCCAAGGCAGGCTGATCATCTGAGGTCAGAAATTTGAGACAAGCCTGGCAAACATAGTGAAACCCCTCTCTACTAAAAATACAAAAATCAGCTGGGCATGGTGGCGTATACCTGTAATCCCAGCTACTCGGGAGGCCCAGGCAGGAGAATTGCTTGAACCTGAGAGAGGGAGTTTACAGTGAGCAGAGATCACACCACTGCACTCCAGCCTGGTGACAGAGTGAGATCTGTCAATAAATAAATAAATAAATAAACAGAATGAGGCTGGCCCTATTGATAATGATAGACACATCAAGTGCAGGAATTTTATATCCTGCTTACAAGACTAAAATTTGGAGTCAAATATAGATATGCTTCTCACCCCTAGGTTTGGGGAACTAACAACTATCAAACCACTGTTATGTGTCAGAAACTTTAAGTGCTGAAACTATTTTTTTAAGTCTAGATTATTGTCTTTTATTGTTTAAGTGAAGAAATGCAGTTAAAGAAATTTTCTGAGAAAACAAAGATAATAAAGAGTGAAGTCACATTTCACCATCTGATACTTTTTGATTTTTTTCTTATTACTATCTTATTCTATTTCCAGATGCCTCCCATTTTTTGATATTTTGTTTTATAAGTTAAGTTCTCAATACATACCATGGATTAAGTTATTTGTCACCATTCTTATCTCTCCTATAATATGAAGCATTATGCATCCACCTCCTTGCCATGGTCTGGTGGTAGGTGAAGACTGCTCTTGTCTATGGGTTTGAACTTGGCCAATGGGTTGTTGCAAACATGATGCAACATGTTAAAGGGGCTTAAAATGTGTTTGTGTGATTACACCTGCCCCTTTATTGCCATGAAAAGATTATGCAACATTTTTCCTTCAGCCCAGAAGAAAAAGAGAAGTGGGCCAGACCTGGTTCTGATTCACAGCCTGGAGACGTGTTCAACTAGATCAACCCAACCCCTGCTGACTCACAAATACATGCGAAAGGCAGAAATAACTAATCTACCTTTCTTTCTTTCTTTCTTTCTTTCTTTCTTTCTTTCTTTCTTTCTTTCTTTCTTTCTTTCTTTCTTTCTTTCTCTTTTCTTTCTTTTTCTGTTTTTTTTAAACTTTCTAAGCCACTAGGTTTTGTACTATGATTTTTCCAAATGCAGAGATGTTATCTCACTACTTTTTGTTTTATCCTTCAAAATAACATCTGCTCAAGAGAGAGCCTTTGATGTCTTTCTATCTATACTGCCTCTGCCTTTTACCAAATATTTACCCAGCACCTAAAAGGTGTCATTCATTGTATCAGTTGCAATGAACACAGGAATGAATGAGGACACAAGGATGAGTTGTTTTTTAGAATATCAGTAGACTGTGACGACTTTACATCACTGGATGTGTGCTTAGCAAAGTTGTATCTTTCTCTCTGTTCAGTGCCAAATCCACTTACCATGAATGGACATCCATAGCATTTTAGAAATAGCCTTGAGAAATCTACTTATAGTGGCTTAAATCTTCAGACTGCCTTTACTGTAACCCAGGAAAGAGGGAGGGAGGGGAGAGAGGAGGGGGAGAGAGAGAGAGATCAATTGATCTCCCTGGAGAGTTTCATGATGTACATCATGTCTGTCCATGTTCATTGGCCAGATGTTGTCATATTATCCCATGAAAATGTAAGACTCCTGGGAATTGTAGTCTTCCTGTTTGTTAGGACAAAAAGGAAATAATCTGATGGGCATGCAATATTGGCTTTGCCAAATGAGGGGTCAAAACTTCAAATTGAAGGGACTGGGTATAGCAGAGACTGCTACTATTCATCAATATGTTTGTTTTTTTCCCTCTTTCCTAAGCATACAGGAAGACTACAATTACCAGCCCTACTGAGATAGTTTTGTCCCATAAAACTATGTTCTTTCCTTAGGAGAGGACCAGGGCAAAGCTCACAGTGGAGTATACCCCTCAGAGAAGCACATTGATACAGCTGACAGAGAAGGGCTAATAACTGGTGAATTAGAACACAAAGCTGGCACACATCGCAGCTCTGAAAATGAAAGAGAGTAATTGCGATTCACTGGTGCATAAACGTATATATTAGAATGCAGATGGACGGAAAAATTGGGTTGATGCTTACATCTTAACTTACCACCAAGTCAAGTTGAAGAAACAGAAAATACATTCTCTTGAGGAAATTGTTTAATCAGTAGCTCCGCTTCCAATTCTGAGTTCCTATGTCTAAGCTGATACCAGCAATTCTGGAGGGATTTCATATTTCTCTACCCCGATGCTTGCTTGCTTCATTTGTGGCAAAGACCTGTCAAATAATTAAGCATCTCTATTAAAACCTCTACCGTATTGTGTCTTATTGTTCCTATTTTAGATATCTAACTCTTCCTCCAGGGAAAATTCACACACACACACACACACACACACACACACACAATACTATTTCTCATTGTTTCACCATCAAGAAACATTTTGCCTGCAATGTTAAAGCCTGAAGTAGATGATTTTGAAATTAAATGTATAAATAAAGAGTTGTCCTGTAAAGAGTCAAAAGATGGATAAAATTTGTGAAACCACGTTTATTTCCAAAAGAAGCTTTAATTTGTAACTTCTATTGAATTTGATTTACTTCTGAACACATAGAATGATAAACGATACTAATGAAAAGTAAATAAATGTTTTCAAACACCATTGTAAAGTTAGACTCTAATACGAAAATAAGCTGGAACTAATACAAGCTATGTTTTTCTTCTCCCTATTATGCCCTAAAACTAAATTACTCAGTAGTCTTTAATCTCTGAAATTGTCCAAATTGAGGTAAACAATTCAGAAAGCCTCATGCATAATTTAAGAAGAAGTTCACAGTGTAGTGTATTTGCCCTAATTCAATAATATCACACTATTATAATTTGACTTTTAATATATTATGGTTATTTATTAAATTTTTAATTAGTCTCAAAATTGGTTTCTGCAGATTCAAAAATCCCTTTTAATAGCAGAACTGGACAAAAGGAACTATTTTAAATCTCTTATGCCCTTTTGAAAGTCTTTGATTATACAAGTTTCCTTGCACATACACATACTCCTATGTGCCAAGGCCAAAGACAGAATGAAGGCTGATGTCCAAACGAAAGGAAGACCCCTTCAAGATTCATGGAGAGCTCTCTGTTCAAAATTGTCTTCTAGGAATCATTGTGTACTTCATAGGAAATGCTCAGGCTTTTACTAAATACATTAATATTCTTGGGAAATTTTTTCTCTGTTTTTTTTTTTTTTTTTCTGCAAATAAGTTTGAATTTCACAGTAGGAAATAAGGCAAAGCAGGGGCTTTGTATCATAAACATATAATCTCAACAAATAGGGTAATTCAAAAACATATCATTATAGTACCCATTACAAGCCCTGCTTTATGAATTCAACATTTTCCTTTTCTACTTTATACATGGGTGATATTAGTTTATAAATTAAAGTATGGCCGGGCACAGATATCTTTAATCCCAGCACATTGGGAGGCTGAGGTGGGTGGATCACTTGTTGTCAGGAGTTTGAAACCAGCCTGGCCAACATGGTGAAACCCCTTCTCTACTAAAAATACAAAAATTACCTGGCTCTGGTAGTATGCGCCTGTAGTCCAAACTACTCAGGAGGCTGAGGCAGGAGAATCACTTGAACTCAGGAGGTGGTGGTTGCTGTGAGCTGAGATCACACCACTGCGCCCCAGACTAGGAGACAGAGAGAGACTTTGTCTCCCAGAAAAACAAAACGAAACAAAAAATAAAGTATGTTTATGAAGAGTCAACCTAGCACCTCACAGGAAGCTAGCAGAATTCTTAGTCCATTTTGTGTTGTTGTAACAGAACACCAGTGACTGGGTAACAGATAAATCAAATTAGTTTACTTCTCATAGTTCTGGAGGATGGGAAGTCCAAGGTCAAGAGGTTTGCATCATGTGAGGGCATTTTTGCTGAGTCATCTCATGGTGGATAGCAGACAGACAAGGCCATGCATACAAGAGAGAGAGAAGGAGAGAGAGAGAGAGAGAGAGAGAAAGAAGTGGAGCTGAACTCATTCTTTTATCCGAAAACCACTCTCACAATAACTAGATGATACAGCTTGGATATTTGTGCCCACCCTAATCTCATGTGGAATTGTCATCAGTGGTTCTGAAGGTGATGTTTGGTAGGAGGTGGTGTTTCTCTCGTGGAGGTAGTATCCCTAACGGCTGAGAAAATGATAGTACCAGGCTTCCTGCAAAACCTTCAGAACTAAGAGCCAAATGAACCTATTTTTTTTAATGAATTATGGAGGCAGGTATTTCTTTATGGTAATGTAAGAACAGCCTAATACAGTAAACTACTCTCATGATAAATACATTAATCCATTCATGAGGGAAGAACAATTATTACCTAATCATCTCTTAAAGATCCTACCTTTCAATATTGTTGAATTGGAGACTAAGTTTCCAATACTTGAATTTTTGGGAACACATTTAAATTGCAGCATAAGGATTTGCTGAATGACCCTAGAAAACATTTACTAAGTTTTTAAGTAATGGAACAAAAGTACACTTATATGTTTTATTTCAAAAGGTCTATTGCTTTAACTTCTATTTTTAAAAACACAGTATCACACACCCATTCAATTGAAACTCCTTTAGAGCATAATCTGAGATTTGTTTGCTCTCTAATAACCTTCTATCTCTACCCAGTTATTTTCATAACCATATGAAAGAACTTTCTATCACTCCATCTCTTGTGCATATTTGCCTAAAATTCTCTCCTCCTCTCCTCCTTATCTATGGAACTGAAGGAAAAACAATTAAACATCTAGAGTTGTTTTTTTTTTTTTTTTTTTTTGAGCCCCTTGGTAGCATCAAACAATTTGGCATCTGTTGACCTCAATACTTTGCATATCTGTCTCTGATAGCAGTTCCGGTAGTGTCGTGGTCATTCATGTAAATGGATAAATGCCTCATTAAATGTCGAGCTCCAGATTAGAGATATCCACATTTGTATCAGTAACATACAATGCAGTACTTTTACATAGTACTTGGTAAATAGCTGTTGAGTTGAAATTTAATATGGATAAGTGTATACAAAGATATATAATATTTCAACATAAGAGTCAAAAGCAGGCATTTGGACTTATAAACTAAAACATAAAAACACAAAGAAATGTACATGAGGACTCTGTAAAGTAGACAAAAACAGAAGAGCCAAAACATGGAGAAATGACCTCCCAGAGGTGAGGTTCTGTAATTTTTCTTATCTATTTGCTTTCTTTTTTTAATTTTTTT
>NW_016107774.1:828399-856031 GCF_001604975.1 Cebus imitator
CATGAAAGAAGAATCACCTGTATCTGGCCACAGGAAAACTGGAGCATGTAGGAAAAATTTGAGATCATTGACAACTGCAGACATAGGTCTGCTAAATCTATAACTGAACCAAAAATTGTAGGCTTATTCCTGATTCAAACCAGTAATAGCAGAGGTTTGGCGAGCTGACTGAGATTTGGATTGCTGCTCAGTCTCAAACTTACTCCAGGATTGCATACGCATGGAAGACATCCAAACCAATGTACCAAAAGCTTAGAGAACATAAGTAAGATAAAAAGTAAACACTGTTTATCAGACCATTTCCTGAGCTATGTAGGCATAAATCAGGCTCAAAGCAGCATAGTAGAGCTTAGAGACATGAATGAGAGTTGAGCCATCACAAAAAGAAGATGAGCTGGAATTCGAAATTGAATCTAGCTGGGCTGATTGCCTGCTAGAACCAAACATTGACATTTTCTGTATGATTTCAACAAAACCTAGTATACTCACGATATAACATTCACAGTATACATGTTAAAATTCAAAATTACTTCTATACGAAAAAAAGTCCAGGTGTGGTGGCTTATGCCTGTAATCCAAGCAGTTTGGGAGGCCGACACAGGAAGGTAAACTGAGCTCAGGAGTTTGAGACCAGCCTGGTTAACGTGGCAAAACCCAGTATCCACAAAATATATAAAAATTAGCCAGGCATGGTGGTGCATGCATGTGGTCCCAGCTACTGGGAAGGCTGTGGTGGAAGAATCGATTGAGCCCAGGAGATTGAGGCTGCAGTACACACATACACATACACATTAAATAATTAATAAAAATAACCAACCTTCAAGTGGAAAAGCAATCAATGATCAATATATGCTAACCCCAATACGACTGTGATATTAACATAATTATAAAATCAGAAGGACTTTAGCTACTAAAACCATGTTCTATGAAGTAAAGAGATATACATTCAAATCCATATAAAATGGCCAGAAGTCAGGAGATATTTTTAAGTGAAAATTTTCAGCATAGAAATACAGAATTTAAAAGAAAATTTACTAGATTGGCTCAAGAGCAGAATGAATAATAGAAGAAAAAGCCAGCCAATTTGAAGATAGATCAATAGACATTATTCATTCTAAATAACAGACAAAAATATTGGGGAAGAAACAGACCTGAAAAACCTGTAGGAAATTTTCAAAATGCTTAATATACATGCCACTGAGGTAACAGAAGTACAGAAAACAAATAGCAGCTCTGAAAAACATTCAGAAAAAGAATCACTAAGAATTTTAAATTTATAGTTTTAAGAAGCTCAGGAAATCTAAAACACAATGAACTCAGTTAACTATTTTTAGATACAAAATATTAATGTGTTGTATCTAAATTTAAACTGCTAAACACTGAATGTAAGTATAAGATGTTGGAAACAGCTAGAACAAAAGACAAATCATGTATTATGTAAAGGAGATACTGACATGAATGAGTGTGAATTTCTCATCAGAAATACAGAGCGCAGAAGACAATGAAAGAACTCATAGAAAGGAATCAAAGAACGCCATATTACAACAGAATTCTACATTCAGCAACAATATTTGTTCAGAATGAGAGTAAAAAATAGAAATTCTCAGATTAAGGAAAACTAATGAGGTTTGTAGATCTTCATGAAAAGAAATTCTGAAAAAAAATCTGAAAGACAGTTCTTCATGCTGAAGGAAAATATGCCAGAGTGGAACATAGCTCTTTGAAAATGAAGATCAAGGAAAGTGGTGAATATCTGGGTAAATATGAAGAACTATATATTTCCTCTTAAGTCCTTTAAAATATGTATGAATCTTAAAGCAAGTGTTATAATATTTTATAGTGGGATTTTTAATGTATGCAGATGTAACATATGACAAGTATAAAGCAAATATCAATGTGTCTGAGGGAAATAAAAAGACCTATATCATGAGAATATTTTAGCATTTTATGTGAAGTGGTGCAATACCATCTTTACGTAGACTATGAAATGTTATATATGCATATCGTATCTTAAAGCAACCAATAAAAAACAGAGACAACCAAAAAAATCAACAGAAAACTTAAAATGGAAAATTAAAAATGATTCAAATATTCTAATACAAGGGAGACAATAATGAATAAAGAAAGAGAGAAAATAACCAAAAAAACCCCTATAAAATGCCACATTAAAATCCAACCATATGAATAACTAATGATATAATGCATTTAATTATTATTGTCTAAATATTCCAAACAACAGAGATTAACAAAGTAGACAGCAATCAAAGAAACAATACTCTATAAGCTATTGATAAGGTTCTTTAATTACAAGAAAACAGATATCCTGAAAGAAATACAGGGAAAAAGATAAACCATGCACAGTAATCACTAAAAAGCTTGAAGTGGCTATTTTAATAACAGAAAATTGATATTTAGAAAAGTGTTGTTCTTAGATAAAGAAAAACATATCATGATGAAAAATAAATAATTAATCGGAAATATATATAATTATAATTGTCTACACATCTAGTTAAAAAAATCTTAAGTTAAAAAGACAAAATTCAGTTAGCGGGAGAAATTCCACAAGTACTATAGTAGTTTGTAATACTCCCCTATTAGCTATTGATAAAACAACAATAAAAAATCAGTAGTGATGTTTAAAACTTAGGGAACATGATCAACTGCCTTACACTGATTGAAATTTAGAGATCACTACGTATAATCAATGTTGAATGCACACCCTGTTAATGTGTAGGTGGTACATTTGCCAAATAGTTGCCATAATGGGCCATAAAATAAGTGCTGAAAATTTTTTTAAATCAAAACTATACAGAGAATATTGTTTGATTGCAATGGAATTAACATAGATTTCAATAGCAATAAGGTATCTAAAACATTTGCAATTTTCTGGAAATCAAGGAACTCACTTATAAAGAATTTATTGGTTTAAAATACATTTACAAGGAAAATTAGAACATATTTTGATCGTTTATTTTGATTAATGTCAAGGGTGAGAAAAGTTATTACTACAAATCCTATGGACAACAAAGGGTTAATGAAATATATCAGTAATTTTATATTGCCATATTTAACAACTTAGATGACATAAACAAATTTCTCAACAAATAAAACTTATCAAAACTCTCACAAGAAGACACAAAAAATGCTTAAATCATATTATCTATTGAAGAAGTTGGATTTTGTTATCAATACTTTTCCAAAAGATGACTCCAAAACAATCTGGTTTATTTGAAAAATACTATCAAACATTTAAGGATAAAGAGATAATATAGAAAATAAGAATATGTGCATTTATGTGCATGTGAAAGATTTACACACATTTCTACAAACACTTTCAGAAAATATAGCAAGAGTGATCATTGCTTAACTTGTTTTAAAAGACCAGCACAACCCTAATACCAAACCTGACAAAGGCATTCACAAAAGGCAATTACAGACCTATATCCTTTATATTTACAGGCACAAAACAAAATAATACAAAATATAACCTAATAATGTATCTTAAAAATTTAATATATCATGACCAAGTAGAATTTAACCCAGGTTTGTGTGGTTAGTTTAATGTCATCAAAAATTCAGTCAATAAAAATTACCACATTAAGAGAATAAAATGGAAAAAAGTTTTTTTAAGTAGGTTCATGAAGAACATTAGACAGAATTTAAGACTCATCTAAAGTAGAAATAGTAAGAAACTTCCTCAAATTTTAAAAAGACCAACATGAAAAATTAACAGCAAACCTTACAGTGAGAGACAAATGCTTCTCTGTGATTTCCAAAATAAGGCAATTGAACTGTTTCCTCTTGATTGGGGAAAGAAACCTCTTCTATTCAAACTTGCGTTGGTGGTCTTAAAGATTCTGATGAGTTAAGATAAAGGAAAGGTTTAAAGATTTTAATGGAAGAAGCGAAATGGTCTTTATTTTTAGAAGAGATAATGGTTTACATAGAAAATCCCAAGGAATCTAAAAATAAAGTGAAAACGAAACAAAACAAGAAAACTAAAACCTACTCAAAATTATTTATGAATTTAGATACACAAGGCTAATAATTCAAAATTAATTCCATTCTTATAGAGTAACAGAAAACAATTGGAAATAAAAATACTGGCAATTAAACTGTCCAAGTCATTAGGAAATGTGTAGTGAATCTATAATTGAATTAATTTATTTTCAAAGAATTATTTGTTCATGAACATACTTTTAAAACATATTTTGTTTTTAGGTGGATCAGGTACTTTAAGAAATGACAGGATTTTAAGATTTGAAAAGATGTACATCTGTGTCATTTTTATGTTATTAGGAAAATCTCTGTATTAAAAATGCCACAATAGCTTATTAGAATATTAGCGTATACTTAATCCTCCGCCCATTTTGAATATTATACTATCGATACTCAATTAAGTTTCAGGGAACCTTAGCTACAGGTCTGAATCTGAAATGAATCCACTGTGTGCCCTTATGATGGTATTTTATTGATCCTGGCCAAAATTTTCTTATGTGATAACATGCACACTTGGAAAAGATATCTCTTAAGAAGATTTTTCATATTTCAAAAGTTAAAATACTTTCACATTATAATTCTTGTATTTTTGTTGCAAAAATTTATATATGGCAGAATTGTAAATTGTAAAATGTGAATGTATAGCTTTTTTTTTTCATTTCTTGATCTCTCACATTCTCTTCTTTGACATTCTCATTAAGATTTTTCTTTATATTATCCCCAATAATTTCCTTACAAACATACACATGTGGTATTAAATGAAACTATTTAAAATCCTTCAAAATGCTCCATCATTTATGTTTCTCAATGAACATCTAGACTTCATTATTTATTTCTAACAGTGATAAGTGTACTTAACATGGCTCATTTAAACTAATAAATTAATATCCTTGATTTTATTTCGAGCCAGGTTATACCTATCTTTGAAGACCTCATTCAAGTGAGAATCGAACTTACATGTGAACGTATGAATAATTCAGTGACCCCAAATCATATTCAATCAAGAATGGCAAGGTATGTGTTTTTGTTGAAAATGTTACACATCTGTGATAATGGATTTAAATACAAGTATTATAGATTATGTAGTTTTCTACCTTTGTGTCTGTATTGATCTTCTTCCTTCTAGCTGAAGAGTATTTTTCTTGCCTTTTAAAATAATCATATTCCAATTCTGTTTTGTTTTGGGTTTTGTTTCCTGGGTTTTTGTTGTTGGTTTTGACAGTAGCCTGGCCACTTTTCTGCAAGACTTAAAGAAGTTGGGAAAAGAATCTGAAATTTAAAACAAGGCCACCCTTAAGAAACATACCTGAGTTTCAGGTAATGCAAGGATGCTTTAAGAGTTTATTCACCTGCCAATGTCCAGTATCCTTCAGACATTTCAGTATATTTCTTGAAGATTAAACCCTCATTCTATTCCTTAACGTACTCTTCTAAAGCAGGTTTTTATAGTACATTTGCAAAGCCCCTTTAATGTCAAATGGAACCCTGCTCTCAACTTCATTATCACAAAAATGCCAGTTCTTCTGTAGTGAGGAAATACAATGACTTATGACTAAAGTATCTGGATGAAAACGACGAAACCAACAACTGTTATTGGAAATAAGGCCAGCGTATTCTATAATCTCCCAGGGGTTCTGATAAGGCTGTATGAATATGAAAAAAGAAGACCAAAAGAGACAGCTTTGCAATGCTTAGACCACAGTCATCCTATTTCTAATTCCATTTTTTTTTCTTTCAAGACCTGCATCAGAGGGAGATTATTCCTAATTGTGTTTTCTTTTGAATTAATTTGCTAGATTTGAAGGAAAAATGAGGGAAATTAACAGGGACCAAGATAAGAGGTCAGAAACAGAAGAGAACTCACTTTTAGAGTATTTACTTCGTAGAGGGTTGTGAGCAGACCACAGGGCTTTGAAGTAGGAAGGACAGCAACTGAATAGTGGTTTGACCACTTGATATGTCCTTCAGGCAATCCTCATGTCTCTCATCAGTGAACTAAGGAAAATAATAGCCACTTCAAGGTGACATCACTGAGGAAATACAATTAATCATTGTATGCCAAGTTGTAATATAGAGTAAATGCCTGTTCTCGAGGTTTAATAGGCAGTTTTTGTCATTGAAAACTACTTAGTATTTTAGAAAGAGAAAGTATTTTAGAGTAAAATAGATCTATATTAAGATCCTGATCTATATTTGCTGGTTATTTGATCTTGGAGAGCTTTTTTAATCGTTGTGTGCTTCAGTTTTTGTGGCTGAAAAAATAACAAGTCTCGGCTTAGAGGTTGTCATGAATGTAATGAAACTGAACAAAATTTCTGGAATACAGTCATCACTGTAACCTTCACACATTCCCTTGTTTCTTTAATGTCATTCCCCATTTCTTCATTATATACAGATAAGTTGAGCTTAATAAAATAGTAAAAGGTCCAGTGCAATGAATAATGCTCAGAAAGCTCTTCGCTACAAGTAGATCTTATTACTGTAAGTGTGAGTGCCAATCCACTTCTTTTTATCCAAGCACCTCTTTTCCCCAACTTGAACAAAATCATGTCCCCAGTGCTGACCTTCCTACACTCTTCTAGCTCCATGAGCCAAGCTCCCCTAGACTGGCTTTCTCTTACTGAAATTACCCATAAGGAACCACCAACATTAGCTTACCTACATAATAGAGAATGTTTCAGGTACCAATTCCAAGAGAAACAGACCTTCTTAAAAAAAATTACTGAACTATTTATTTGTGAAACTCTCAAAAGGAAGTAAGTCCCTCAGCTTTGTCCCTGAAGCTGATGTTAGGAAAAAGGACAATTTATTTTCCAGAGCCTTCCAAGACTGGCTTTGTAAGTAAATGATTTTAAGATGTGAGCATCTTATTGCGTGGATCCAAGGTTCTAATTCTATGATAATAAAAATGAAAAATTTTAGTCTCTAAAATTTTAACTTGCTGTAAGGCTAAATTTTAAGCTCTTATTTCAATATCTGACAAAGCTTTGAATATTACCACTAAAATTCTAGATTCTACCACCAGATACATAAAATTTTCTAGCAGGTTTATTCTTTCAACCAAGAACATGAAAATAATAAATATTTTATAATTCCACGTGGCTTTCATACTGAATGTATTCAACACCAACACATCATGTTTGTTTTTAATTGATACTGGTTATTTCTCCCTTTATGAAAGCCAATTGTAATTTATAATATGATATAATGGGGTAGATACCTCAACCAGAAATAACTTGGGTTTTTACCTGAAGCAAAGGCAAACCTGGCATATCAATGTATCTTCATTATACTTTCCATGCTCTCACTTTTTAAATCGCCACTTAAGGATACCTTTCTCCTAGAAGCCTGCCAGGATTTACCATAGGCACTTTTGAAACACATGACATCTTAATTTAAAATGATTTCTAAAGGTACTGTAACTCTCTAAATCTTGTGAGTACATTAACCATTCAAGATCATAGTTGCAGTATAAATAGCAGATCAGGATACATGTGCAAAGATGTGTACACTGAGGATGTGCACTTACAACTAGGCAAAGGAACCACTAGGTGGGGGTGTTGCCCTGCATTCCAGGGCCAGGCAACTTCCCATGATTGTACATTGCACCATTGTTAGTGCAAAATCCATGAAGCCTTGCCAAACAGGTGCATAAGTTCTTGTCTAAGCAGGTGAATTGATCAGTAATTTCCACTGAGCTAAGGATCACATATTTTTACAAAAAAAATTAGACATGATAGATCTTTCTCCTTGCCAAACAAACCACACAAATTTCTCCTATGGAAAACACTTTCCCCCACCCCCTACACCAAGAAATATCAGTGATTTATTTTCCATAAAATTTTAATCTATCTTGTAAAGTGTGGTATTTGACACAGATCTCTTAGCCTTTACATTGTCATTAACTTTTATTATAATCCTAAGTAGGGCATTTTATATGTTTATATGGGTTTCAGTCTTGCTGTAAGTACAGAAGATGGGTTTGGAATGAATTTTTGCTAAGATGGCATCTAAATCTGAGGGACTTACCTGACTTGCCATCAGTCTTTACGCTCTGCTGTTGCCCATCTTTTTGCTGCTGGCCCCATGTGCTGAGGACTGTGTGTGTGTGTTGGGGGGTAACTTCTTGCTGGCAGAGCCAGGGTCAGTGGGTTTGGCCAGATGCCATCCTCCATAAAGAAGAAAGGGTAAGTACAGCCTTCGTTTCCAGTAGCGCTTCCAATGCCAATAGTATGTGAGGCACACATGCAATTTAAAATTTCCTAGTAGTACTATTTTTACAAATGAAAAAATAGTAAATTAGTTTTCACATATACTTATATAGCCTGAAATATACAAAATGTTATCATTTCAATACACAATCAACATAGAAACTTACTAATGAGATAGATCAAACATTTTTCTTTGCTGAGACCCCGATATGTGTTTTGAATTTCTAGCACATCTCAATCTAGATGTTATATTTTCATAGGAAATATGTGACCTGATTTTAAACTTCATAAAAGTTGCAGTGGTGAAAGTACATCCATATACCCAGGTAATCACAAATGTAATTAAATGTTTTTCAGTAATGCACTGAGTATGTTTTCAATTTAAATTAATTTAATTCAAATTAAGTAAGACTAAAATTTCAGCTCTTCAGATGCACTTGCCACATATCCAGTGCTAAATCACCAGGAGAGGCTCGAGGCTGCTGTATTTAAGATTTAAGGTGCCATGACATGCTAAGTAATCTCAGTGGATCTTGCTATAAAAAAAGAAGACAATCATTTTATAACCACCTAGGGAATTTGCTAAACTGAGAACTATTGTACCATTGGCATAACTCTTAAACATAACTGGGCATCTTTTGAAAGCACGCATCCTACATTTATTAACATTTCATTTTTCCTGATTCTAGATCAATACATGGCACACTTCAGGAGTTCCCTAAATACTTTTTCTTTAATTAAATGATAAAACTCTTTACAGATATAACATGTTCTGTGAAAATTATAAGATGTATTATTATTAATATGTTCCTGGTATTTATCAAAGATAATTACTGATTGATTGATATTGAGCTAAGTAAGGTCTCCTTATGACCCTTGTATTCTCAACTCAAACGGAATGCTCAGACATGGCCATAGTCAGCTCATCTACTATTGCTGAGAGACATTTAAAAAAGAAGCTTGAGTTTTATTACACTTATATTCTTCCCCTGACAATTATCAAACTTTACGAATCTCAACCTCATTACATTTGGATAGGAGCCAACTGTCTTCAGGAAATGGTACTAAAAATTAATGATGGTGAATTGCTGGGAAAAAAAAGTGGTAGAAAGAAGACATATGGTTAATGATGACATATTATTGCAGAAAAATGCAGTAGTTTGCACAAGTTCTGATGACAGGAATTAGAGTGGGAATGCTGCTTACTCAAGTGGTAATGTTAAGAACCACGCAGGTCCTCTGGAAGCTGCTTTGTGAGACCGCTCTTCCCCTACAATCATATTTGATATGCAACATTACTTCCTGGTTGCTGAGGTTCAGCACGTAATGGGGCTTTGTCATAAATGGAGAGAATTGCAGGGAGAGGCATCTTTCTCCATTTCCCTTAAATTGAATCTAGCTGTGTATGAGTTTGGGACAAACATATGGAACATTTGAACACCCATATACCCAGCTTACCATCATGGATGCTGAGATGACTGTGTTATTAAATTTCTTTCCCAGAATAATGAAATAGTTCTAACTGTAGTTTAGAAGATAATGAAATTTGAATGGAAGATATTTTCTTTCTTTGAATATAGAAATGTTGTCCATCCCAATTTTTATCAAAGGAATGCTCCCTTGGCATGCCATATTCAGACACTTTGTTTTCTGGAGTGTGGATAAAAGGCACTTTAAATTTATTTTGTAAAAAGAAGATGGGAGAAATAGAATTCAGCCTAAGCATAGGAATTTTTAAAAATGCACACACTCACTTTGCCCTGTCCATCTTAAATTCCCTATAAACCTTAAGGGAGTGACTGGCTCAGATCCCTTAACTGTTAATAGGATTTAAATTAATTGAGCCAAACTAAAGAACAGGCTATTGGGGACAAAAGGATTATTAGAGTTAAACTGGAGTTAGGAATATAGATTGCAGAAATAACCTTCATCTTCAGTGAATCCTACACAAAATTTCCTTAAAGGATGTACATAAAGCAGGAAGAATGACCAACATATCAAAGAACATATTATTATTAGCAAGCCTAACAGCCAAACTTCAAAACACAGGTTCGAGTCTCAAGAGCTCACCAGACTATTTTGGGGACTCTTTCTAGAACCAGGTCTAGGTCAGCTTAAACTTAAGTAAGTGGATAAAAGATACACACACACACACACACACACACACAATTTCTGCCACTTGGAGATTTGCCTCAATCAGTGTACTAGAGTCTGATAAATATGAATAATATGGATATTTGGGGGAAAACTAGATGAAAGAGGAATATCTTCTGTTTCTGCATGGTTGTTAAATGCAAAAGAGAACAACTTTCTTCAAATCATACTCCAAATTGCCGTGGTTTATAAGGGAAAGGAGATTCAACAGAGACTAGACGATTCTTCATCTCACCCCAGCGCTCCAGTCTCAGCCTCCTTTAGGGTCTGCGTTGAGTACAGTGGTTTTAACACTGATTCCTCCTTATTTGTAGTCACCCCCGCCCCCGGGGGTGCCATTCCTTCCTCACTATTTCAGCCCAACCACACAGACTTTTTTCCTTCGTATATTCAACAAATCTGAGAGGAACGGCATAGCTCTCTCCTTCATAAAGGTGTTTGTGACCCCCTTTCGGAATTAGTTTCTTCCTTAGAGAACTTGGCTTACTTCAGATATAAACCATACTGTAGCTTCACTTGCCCTGGAGTCATTTATCAGAGTGCTGCCTTCCTTGACTTACACTGAGCAACCTGATGCTATGCTGCTCTTGCTGGATAGCAGTATGATACAGAAAAACAAACAAAAACATTCAACAAATAAAAATATAAAAGAAAACCTCACAGAAGTCTACAGCTTATTAGATACATAACCTTGGGCAGTACGAAATTCATTCTATTTGTCTTTCTAAGGGTCATGACCATAGTACGAACTTCACAGTTTCTTATAAAGAGTTGAATACATTTTTATCTCCAAGGTCCTGCAATATGCAGTTATTAATTCAAGGTTTTTGATTGGCTGAATAGCGAATGAATAAACAATTCATATTAATGTCTAAAACTGTCTATTAGCTCAAAGCAGGGGTATGTATTTATTTAGTTAGTTCAGATTTTGATGTAATTATAGATATATATAGAGTTATAACAAACAATCCAGAGATAGTCTTTCTTTACTTTGCCAATGGTAACATTGATGTAACAATTCAAGATAGTAAGGAGGTCTCAAGCTCAGTGAAATTTGAAATGAAATGACGTATTAGGATTCAGAGTGAAGATCTAGGCTTTGGCATCTTTATGACTACTCCTCACCAAGTGAGTAATAAAACTTCTATAAAAACAAGGCAAGCACATTCTTAAGACTGTCTCCTTTTTTTTAAGTTACCAGCATGCTCCAGCTGCACTGTCTAAGCCATCTTGTGATTTGTATTCAAGGCTAAGGTTGACCCAGAGACCAGTAGGGGGATTGGGAAGAGCACATTATTGTTGTTTTCCACTCCAAGGAACTTGAAAAGGTGTCATTCAGTAAGCAGTGACAAGAAATGCAATTCCCCAGCCCTGCCCAAGAAAGGGCACTTCTGTGACACAGTGGAAAAGCTGGTTTATCAGGGCTCTCTGGACTGCTCTAAGGGCATAGCCTGGAGTCATGTTCCAGAAAATTCACAGCCTTCCCTTCTAGAGCCTTCCAGGGATGAGATAGCCTGCACCAAATAAAACACAGCAGCCTGGGGACACTGTCTCCATGCATTGATAAACAATATATGCATAATGGTTCTGGTTTAGATTTGGTTCAGATGCCATTTCCGGTGGATTGTGTGCCCAACAGCCATGAAACTCTCCAATACCTGGTCTCCTTTAATTCTCCAATCAAAACCTGCTTACCTTCTCCATGGCATGTTCCTCGTCCCTCAGCTTCATGTTTCCTTCCAGTTTCTCTTTGAATCTCTCCAATGACCTCATCTGTTAGCAGGAAAGGAAGGCCTTAGGGCACACCTGCCTCCCTGCCTGCTGTTTCCCGACAGTGCATGTTCCCATCACCTGGTACCCAGGTTGGTTCATCCATCTCTCTCTGCCAGTGTTGTGGCTATGTTCTCATGTCATGTTAGTAATGAGGGACTGCCTTGTGTGCTATAAAAGGTGTGGCAACCTCCATGGCATGCACCGCTATGTGCCAGTAGCACCCTGCAGAACTCTGAGAATCAAAACTGTTGTCTGACCTGGCCAGGGAGGGAGTAAAATCACCCTCGTTTGGGAGCCACTGGGGTAAACTCATGTCTTTTATTTCCACTCTTGTCTTCTCAAACATTTTGTCCCCTTATATATTTACTTTGCTTTTTTTCCTCTCATATTTCTTATGTCTACTGACTCCTTTCATAAAATATATAGAAATACCAGTTACCCATGGCTGAAAATAAATGAACAGCAAAACAACACAAAAGAAACTCACAACAAAATCACTTGACCCTGTGACTCTGCTCGATATCAGTCCCTCATTCTCTGGTCTTTACCTCCAAGCACAATCAGCTGTACACACTTGCACACTCTGTCTTATCTAATCTCATTTCTGATACCACCACTCTGCCAAAGTTACCATCAGCTGCTCACTTCCTAAGTCCTATGGAAATGTCTAATTCTCCATGTTTCACATGACTTCTGCAAGCTGTACCACTGATGAACAATTCTCTTCACCCACACACATTTTATACACATCTCAATTCCTTCAAACAAAAATATACAAAACTGACCTAATTGTATCTCCAACCATGGGTCCCTAAACAAAAATATACAAAATTGAACCAATTATATCTCAAATCACGAGTCCCTGGATAGGCGAAGAAGAAAAAGAAAGAGGAAGAATAGGGGAAGAAGAAACATTAAAAAGAGAAAGAGAAGGAAAAGAAAGAAGGAGGAAACATATGTGTTTCTTATAAATAGTTTTTTTCCCTAGATCCCTTATCTTGAAACCAATTGAAAAAACTGAGAATCTGAGCATTTGTCTCAATTTTTCCCTTTGTAAAATTCCTGTTAACTTGAATAGTCACCGAGTCTTTCATACTACCTTCTATACCTCTGACATGGTCTGAATCTTTGTCTGTACCAAATCTCATGTTAAATTGCAATCCATAGTCTTCGAGGTGGAGCCTGGTGAGTGGGGATTGGATCATGGGGGTGGATTTCTCATGCATGGTTTAGCATCATCTTCTTGATGCTGTTTTCATGATGTGAGTGAGTTCTCTAGAGATCTGGTCATGTAAACTGTTTAGCACCTCCCACCCCGCTCTCTCCTGCTCCTTCTCCTGCCATGTAAGATGTGTCTGCTCCCTGTTCACCTTCTGCCGTAATGCTGTTTCCTGAGGCCTCCTCAGAAGCTGAGCAGATGCCAGCATCATGCTTCCTGCATGGCCTGTAGAACCATGTGCAGGCTGTACAGTTAAAAACCTTTAAAATAAAAATCAATTACCCAGTCTCAGGAATTTCTTTATAACAATGTGAGAACAAACTAATACAACCTCCTTTCAAATTACCCCCTTTTCCTTCATCCCTGATATTTTCTTAATTCAAGCCATTTCACCTCTTACTTAGTACTTGCTCCTTTTGTCTCAGGTCTCTTTCTGCTCCGCTGCAGCATCTATTCCAAAACTCAGGAGTAAGTAAATCAATTCCCATGCTATTGTTCTATTTCTTTTCCTGTAAGTTAAATACACGACTTCTAAGCATGTCCCATAAACCCCAGTGTGCCAACCCTCACCTTGGCAGTGTTATTTTCTACAGCCCCACAATATCCCCGTCTATACACTCCAGACTATGTGCTGAAATAGAGATAGATCCCGGTCCCCATGTCACCATGCCTTTGCTGAGTTCTTTCCCCAAATTCCATGCAGCTTGCAAGACTCTGTTCTATCTTTGAGAATATTCTGAGGAATTGCATTCCATTGGAAAATCTTTCCTCGTGGCACCTTCTCCCCACCCTGAATTTGTTCTCTGAGCTTTCACATTTCTTGCATATAAAGCTCACTATATTATAGTCATTTGTGTATCTTTTCCCTGTATTGCACTAGCAGTTCTTAAAGAACAGGGAATACACTATAAACATTTTTATCTGCAGACTTTGCAATATCCAGCACTTGGTAGGTGATCAATAAATTTTTGCTGATAAGATAAAACAAAATAATAGAATTCTTATTTTACTTCTTTGATTTTGAATTACATAATTCTATCTCTATTCACAATAGAATATGTGGCAAATCTACGACAAAAAAGAACATTAAATTTTTAATTAAATACACACCTTATGAATGTCATAGCTTTTGCTAGTCTTATCAAAAGAGAAAATGTCATCTACAAAAGTTGACATTTTTATCTTGAATGGTTTATTTGATGAGACCCACTGTTTGCAAGTTATAGAGAGCCTTGCATACCAGTTCTAGGTTTGGTTGAATTAACATGGCCTTTTTATATGTGCAAACTACTGACATTTAAGCTTGACACCATTCACCTGGCTGATGTATGTTGCCATGAAACATGAGTAAATTGAAAAAGAGATATTATTTCTAAAAACATGAGAATTTCCACTTTAAATACTTGAATGGGGAGTACTTTACAGTGCACCTATTTTATTCTGATGAAAATTTAATTTCTAATAACTGATTTCTAGTTTAGGGCTTACTTTACTTAATCCATTTATTACATAAGGATTAACTCTTACTTTTCTAAGTGTCTATATGTGCATTATTACAAAACTACTTTCACTTAGGTACATGTTTTTGTCCCCGTTTTGTAAGTAAAATTACTGAGCCTTACTGATTTGTTCAGGTTGGAAATAAAGGGCTTAAATTTAGATACTCTAACTCAGTATACAGCACAGACCTCCTTATCCAAAGTTTCTTTATAAGCCTACAAATGTAAGCAAGTGGGAAAGAGATAAAGGAGAAAATAAAAGGCAATGACTTCCAGACAGAAACCCTTTCCGATTAATTTGTGGTGGAAGCTGCTTACCAAGCAAAACCTCTGAAATGCTCAAGTCTCTTACAGCCTCTTATAACTTCACACTCCATTTAAGATATCATTGAAAGAAACAAACAACAATGACAAGTACGAGGTTGGGAAGCCTCTGGGGCAATTTAAATGGATAAAAGATATGGTCAGTTTTCTTCATCTGACGCCACATTTTGCTTTTTCCTCCCTTGAGATAAAGTTGAGCAATATTAAATGCGTCAACACACAGGTGACTGAAGCTATAGAGTGACTCTGTCCAATATGGCAGCCACTTACAGGTGATTGTTGACAATACAACTTAGATTAGTAAAATAAAGTGTTTGTGTTCTTCAGTAAACTAGTGCCAGCTTCGTCCTCCTTAGCAAGATGTTCAACATGGAATTTCCATTATCACAGAAATTTTCACTAGGCAATGCTGTTCTAGAACCAGTACCATTAGCCACTCTCTCTAGGATACCAAGAGTTAAGTCTCAAATTTGTAAATTCTCTTATTTATCCTAAACACAAAAAAATTTTCACTAGATTTGGTGATCTTGGGGCTGTAAGCTTGATTATATTTAGGTTTTTGAATTCAGAGCCCAGTATAGGAATGATATACTGTGACTATTCTATATAGCTTGCTGAAAGTATAAACACATGTATGAATATATTTATTTTCCTTTCAATGATAGAATTTGTAATATTTCTTCATCCAGGTCTATTTACTTTCTAGGAAATACATTCAACTGCTAAGAAAAGTACCCAAAGGGTGCTAGATGTCCAGTGCTTACCCATGCATTAGGCTCATACATTTATTATTTAGTTTTATTTCCCGCAATAAGCACACTGTAGAAAATATTACAATATTACATTTGTTTGTTTGTTTATTTTGTTTTTTACTTTCGTTTTTGTTTTACCATCCTGGGCTTCTATAAAACAACATAACCTTCTGAGAACACCACAAATGATAAGCTCTTATTTAGAATATTGTGATTTGTGTTAAGTGTTTAACGTAGTACTACTGCTTTTACTTCCTGGAATTAAATTAGCTCTTGATTTAGGTACACCATATTATCCTCATGTTCTTTAAATCTTCCCTGCTGTGCTATCTCAAGGCTTTTTCAAAGCTGCTTCTTTCACTGACCAGAGTTTATATTTCAGTGCTCATCCGACTTGTTAGCCTTAAACTCCTTGTGATCTCCAACCATAGCTTCCAGACTAATTTTCAAAATTCTCATGGGAAACACTTCATAAGGGACACAATCATTTCAAGACCTTGTTATCTTATTTTCTTCCCTTTCTCTGACTTATCCCAATCTTTTCTCAACTCAACCCATGTTCATCCTTAGAAGTTGTCACTAAAATGTTCTCTCTGTACGATCTTAATTCCAAACAGCCCATTTCTGACTTTTTCTTTGTTACTCCCTGTGATGGTTAATACTGAGTGTCAACTTGATTGGATTGAAAGATACAAAGTATTGATGCTGGGTGGGTCTGTGAGGGCGTTGCCAAAGGAGATTAGCATTTCAGTCAGTGAGCTGGGAAAGGCAGACCCATCTTTAATCCGGGTGGGCACCTGACTAGAATATAAGCAGGCAGAAAAAATGTGAAAGGAGAGGCTGGCCCAGTCTCCCAAACTACATCTTTCTCCTGTGCTGAATACTTTCTGCCTTCAAACATTGGACTTCAAGTTCTTCAGTTTTGGAACTCAGATTGGCTCTCCTTGCCCCTCAGCTTGCAGACAGCCTAAGCCTATTGTGCGGCCTTGTGATCATGTGAGTTAATCCCATATATATATATGGGACTTGAATTTAGATGTTCCAATTCAATACATAGCTTAGACCTCTTTAACCAAAGTTTCTTTATAAGCCTACAAATGCAAGCAAGTGTGAAAGTGTTGATCAACATTTAATTAAATAATGTCCCATATATGTATCAAGCAACTTATATGTGTGTGTGTGTAGATATATATATATATATATATATATGAACCAATATCCTATTATTCCATACACACACACACACTTACACACACACACACAAAACTTGTCATCTCCAACCATAGCTTCCAGGCGAATTTGGAGATGACTAATGGATATATACATATATATCCTATTAGTTCTGTCCCTCTAGAGAACCCTGACTAATACACTCCCCTTAGAACTTTGACTCCAAAAATTGCTTGACTTATTCTGAACCTCTCATCAATGGTACAGCACCTTTTCCCTGCCCATGCCCTATTTACTGCCTTGGCTCTCCACCACAGCTGCCCCAGTTTTCTCCTCTTTTACACACAGCATCAATATGTTTCCCTACCCCATTACCCTCAGCTACTGGATGTGTGTGGCTCTATGTCAAACCTGGTTAAGTCTCAGTCACTGCTTACTCTGTGACTTCACCAGAATAACTCATGTGGTAACTGGAAGAAAACAAAACTTTACTGGCTGGTCTCAAGTATCTCTGTAGATCCTTCCAGCAATTCTATTCAATTTTTCCAGTTTATTATCTCAATATCCTAGATCTAAAATTTCCAGCTCAAATACAATGATGATGAAACTGATACAAGAAAAGGGAGGAAAGGGACCTCTGACAACCCTAGGAATCACCCACCTGCCCTGAATGCTGAGGAGGTCAGTAGAGTACTCATAATCCATTAGCAGAACTCCACTAGGAAATCTCTGAACTGGAAGACCTCCTTTCTCACCTTATCTCTCCCCAAATATGAACACCTCTTCAAGCCTGAAGCATAATTTGGGTTTGAAGATGCTGCTTTTTTTCTTCCCTGGAAAACAGAAACAACCTAAAAAATTCTACATCTTCTCACCACTGAACCTGAGAATCTTCACATAAAAATACATATATTCTGCTTCAATTTGTATTGTAATGAATGGAATGCCTGTGCTTGCATTTAACTCTAAGGTTCCACTTGTGCAATGGATCCCATTGCATCACATGTACTTAAGGACACTACTTCTGCAATTTACCTATCTTTTTCTTGCCTGCTCTTTTCTTATAATATAACTTTTCTGTATCCATATCAACATCCTAAATATTTACCATCTCACAATATCCGTGCTGTTTTTCCACATCCTCCCAGCAGATACCTAACTTCTCCACTTGCTCTTACCACAAAGTTCCTCACATAGTAGTTCATATTCCTTTTTCCTCATTACTTCTATTTCCCTGAAACCCAAGCCAGTTAAGCCCTCAGGCATTTGTCCTTACCATTCCACAGAAGCAGTTACAGTCAAGATCATAGTTAATCTAAATGTTTCCAAATTCAGTGGTCAATAGTTAGTCCTCATTTTACTTACACTGCCAGAATCCCTGTCAAGAAAGCTCTTTGCTTCCTTCTGTTTGAAAATGTTCTTCACTTATTTCCTAGTCTCTCTCTCTCTCTCAACCCCTCTGATCATTTCTTGCTCCGTTGTCTCTTCCTTTTGCTACAGGATTCCTCTCAATAGTTCAACTTACATCACACCAATGTCCTGATTTTGCATTTTCTGAAGTTCAGTTATTGCACTTCCTCTCTTTTTATCTTTTTTTCTCTCCCCACCCGACCCTTAGGTGATATCATAAGCTTCCATGGCATATTGGGAATTTATGTACTGACAACTCACAACTCTCCCTATTCCATTTTTCCAAACCTTAGCATCAAGTATCTGAATGCTTACATAATATTGGGTTGCTTTACAGACATCCCAAGCTCAACAAGCCCAAGGGTGTTGGCCAGAAAGAAAGAGTGAAGCTAAATTCTTTATATCTTTAAAGTTTTGCGAAAATTTAAACTATACATGTGTCTACCATAAACTAAATGCTCTTGTCCCTAAAAATTTACATGTTGAAGTCTATTTCTAGTGTGATAGTATTTGGAGTTGAGGCTTTTGGGAGATAAATTGGGTTAGATTATGTCATGATGGTGTGGCTTCAATGATAGAATTAATGTCCTTACAAAAAAAGAAAGATGTTCTCTCTTTTCCTCTCTCTTTCTGTAATATTAAGCCAAAGAAATGCCATGTGAACACACATTAGGAAAGCTGTTATCTATAAGCCAGGAACACGGCTTTCAGCAGACACCAAATCTGCCTACACCTTGATCTTGGACTTCCCAGATTCCAGAACTGAGAGAAATGCATTTCTATTATTTAAGTCACCTAGTCTATAATATTTTATTACAGCATCCTAACCTGATTGAGTGAGGGTCTTTAATAAATATTGGTTGAACATGCAAATAAATGAATAATTAAGAAAATACACAAAACTAGAGCCTTAAGATTATCTTAAATATAGTGAATTCCAGCCCATCAACCTGATATTGTAATATCATCTATAGCATTATCTGCAACAGTTACTCAGTTTTATGAAACTTTCAGAAACAGAAGAAAAGCTAACACTTTTCATAATGAGCTCTTATTTGGAAGGACATTCCTTGTGGTAAGTGCAACTCTTCTCTTCCCAAATGTTCACTCACCATACCTCTCTTTGCTCCCTGTGTTCTTACTGAAATAACCTATTGCCTCTTCCAGATGGTAGCTTTCCAGACACAGGAAGGCGTGAAGACGTCTTAACAAAACATAAGCTGTAGCAGACCTGGGGCACAGACATCAGGCTTCTGGTCACAGGAGGCTTTTTCTATCAAGAAAAGCTGAAATTATTCCAAGCAACCATCCTGACCTCACATGTCATCATGTTCTTCTTTTGATTTTTGACAAGCTCAGACAAGCACAGTTCATTGGGACACATTTTCTCCTTTGGCCAAAATACATGACACAATGTTAAAATACAAGGCCCTTAAATATTATCTCTTTCTTGCCCTATACCCTGTGTTCAGTGTCCAGAAGATCAAATAGAAACCAAAAATCTTAATCCTTCTAGCTGAATCTGATTTTTCTCCTTGACTGCTACTCTTCTTGCATTAACAAACTCTTGATATGTTTGTGACTTTTTTTCTCATGCTAAGACTCATGGTCACTCCAAGGCAGAATTAACTTTCCCTGGGTGACCTATATCACTCTTGATTACAAATGGAAACCCTGAAAACATATCTGTCTGCTTTCATTGGATTAGTGCTTCTGTCTGCTTTCATTTTTGGCTAAATTACTGTTTAAACTCACCAAGTCCTGACCATCAGGTCAGATTTTGCCATTACTACTTGGACTGTCTTTCTTTTTCTTGTTCTTTTTCTTTTCTTTTCTTTCTTTTTTTTTTTTTTTTTTGTTTGTTTTTTTTTTTTTTTTTTTTTTTTTTTTTTTTCCTTTTTTTTTTTTTTTTTTTTTTTTTTTTTTTTTTTTTTTTTTTTTGAGATGGAATTTTGCTCTTATTACCCAGGCTGGAGTGCAACAGCGTGATCTCGGTTCACCGCAACCTCTGCCTCCTCGGTTCAAGCAATTCTCCTGCCTCAGCCTCCTAAGTAGCTGGGATTACAGGCGTGCACCACCATGCCCAGCTAATTTTTGTATTTTTAGTAGAGATGGGGTTTCACGATGTTGACCAGGATGGTCTCGATCTCTTGACCTCGTGATCCACCTGCCTCAGCCTCCCAAAGTGCTGGGATTATAGGCTACTTGGACTGTGTTTCTGCTGGAGTTCTCTTGTTCCCTCAAGAAGGTATCTAATATGAATTAATTAAAATTAAGCTTAGGGGAAGTTTTAGTCCTCTCAACCTCTATTGCTTTTTCCCTAGCTCATTCTAGTTGCCACTTCCCAAAAACAAAGTGTCCTATTGCCATCCTTCCTCATCTCTATTTGTTTGAATTGAAATGTTTCAACATGTCACCACCTGGACTTGAGGTATGAATAGAATCTGGTGGGCTGAGACATGCTTAAAACTCAGCCTTCAAGAATTTCTGAAGTAATGCCCTTGCATATTACACATTCTGATCCATTTTCCACCTGTACCAGCACAATCTGTTTAATATGTAAATCATATTATGCCATTCATCTGCCTAAATGCACTTCAATAAATTCTTATTGCCTTCCTAGCAAATAAGAACCGTGTAAATTTATCCAACCTCCTTCTTCCTCTTCATCCTCACCTTGCATTCATTTTCAGACTGTTCCACTACAAACCCCTGCACCCCGGTGCCCCTGCTGCCATGAACTTCTATTGTCAGGAGCTAAGGATGCTAACAACTGCTAGGTGGGGAAGTGGAGCAGTTTGGGTGGGATGGATGGGTTGGTCTTGCTAATATGGCAACATTTGAACAGACCCCTGGTAGAGTTAGTGGAGGACGCTATGAGAATGTGGGAGGAAAGAGAGCTCCAGGCAATAGAGAAGCAGAACAAGGATCCTGAGACAGAGTGTGCTTGGTGTTTTCCAGAAATAGCATGAAGTCCAGCATTGGTAGAGCAGAAAAAGCAGAAAGAGGGGGTGATAGACTAAGGACAAATCAGAAAAAAAAAAAAAGATTTTGTAAGAATTTAAGGACAGTGATTAGGACTTTGATTTTTTAAAAAATAGGTTTGGTCATTGTGAGATGAGGAATAAGTTATTTAAATACTCGTTTTTGAATTCAAAAAAGTAAGAAGGAAAATTAATCTGGGAGGTTATGTAAGCAGACTAATTTCACTCAGTCAGTAAGAGTAGGACGAGTACTTGCATTCAAAGCTGGAACTGAAAACTGTGATTTTAGCAGCTGCTTCAGAGTAGCGTAGCTTGAATAGAGGCAGGCAGGACACAAGAAATGTAATGAGAGAGGGAAAGGCCAGGCTTGATAAGACAGAAGTTGTGGCAGAACAGTGCTTAGAATGGCATGTTTGTATTTTTAGAGCTTTGCTTTATATTTTGTGATTTAATCCAACACTTACAGGACAAATCAATATAGGGTGGAGTCACCTCATGGCCATTTTTTTTTTTTTTGGTAGGGAGTGGTAAAGAAATATGTAATGATTACATTTATTGTCTAATTTGTTCCTCTTAAAATTTCCATCAGGCCTGAAACATACCAATTTCATTCCCCATTTGATGACCACCTGCTTTTCCAGTCAGCATTGCAAGACTGCTAACCTTATCCTAAATATGTGTCTTTGTTGTGAGTAGCTATCACACTAGTGGAAGACTTTATTTTGTTTTACTGTCTTGAGAATGTAAAATAAATAAGGAGACTAAAAGCAACCACGTCAGACACATCTTTCAAAGATTCTGCCAAGATCTGTCAACTTGAGCCTCTAAATAACCAGTGACAAATGTTGTGTTGACATATTTCTCTATTTCCCAGTGAATAATTAACAGCAAGTGTCAAGGAAGGCTGGTGTAATAATTTCAAACAAATAAAAACTTACTTCCAATTCATGTCAAGCATCCATAGCCTCTCCATTATAGACACACTTCTGAAACAAAGAAAACTTTTTGCAAAATTATCAGAAAACTAGATGCCTTCTAGGCACGGTGGAATTTTCCTCCCTTCTTTTCATTGTCAGAGCAAAAATAAACAGAGAGCTAAAAGTGTGGGGAAGCAGCTGAAGACATTTGATGAAAGGAGTCTGTTATTTCTCTGGCATTAAAGGCAGTGTGGTGTGAAATGAGCAGTCTCTCAAGTCAGACAAACGAAGGTTCAAATCTTGAAACCAACACTGACTGGCACTGTGACCTTGAGCTCCAGAATCCATATCTTAGTTTTCTCATTTGTTAAACAGGGTAATAACCCCTAGTTTGCAAGGTTGTTGAAGGATCAGGATAATATATATTTACCTTGTGAGGGTCAAACCAACTTTGATGTGCACTACCACAGCGAAGATTCTCCGTGAGTGAAGAAGTAAATCGATGAATGAATATGCTCTCATAATACCTCGCTTGCAGAGGGAACCCACAAATTGTGCTTCTCTCATTTCCTTTTTCTTTTAACACCTTTTTAAAGAAGTTGTCTTTGTGTTTAAGCTTTCTAGGTTGTGGGCAGGAAAGTGCAAAATAAAGATAGCAATCACAAGTAAATAAAACTTTCTGGACTTAAGGTTTATCTATAAAATTGAAACATTAGAATCTACAACAAAAGGCATTATAAGGATTATATAGGATTTTGGGTTTAAGACTTTAGCACATCACCTGGCTGATCGATGGCAGTCAGTAAATATGAGTTAAATTTGAATCATCTAAGGTTCACATTTTTTCCTGATTGCCAGATTTAGAATGTATTATTCCTAACAGCTAAAAACAAAACGCTCTTCTTTGAATTCAGCTGAGTAACTTTCATAGTAGAAAAAATATATAAATATAGACTTTTATTTTTATAGAGGTTCATGAATTAATTTCACATCTAATCTTGAATTACATATTTTCAACAAATTTTATGCCAGAAGAGAATCATCAAAAAAGATTAAAATAAAAACCCAATGACTGCTTCCTGAGGCATTGTCCATTATGACCTATGACTGTTCTTTGTCATATAAGGGAAGAAAATCATATTTCTAGCTAAATAGGTGATTAAAGATTTTATCCTCAACATCTTGCCTGACGAAAATAAAATATTTCTTGTGGCTAGATAGTGTGTTATATATTTTTTAAACAGCACTTATCAGAATATTTGTCTGCCTATTAATTTTTAAAAATTGGCTTAACCACAAACCAGACTAGACATATTTTTTTTTTACTTTTGATAATAAAAATATCATTTTAATTTTATTTTAATTTCTCATTTGAAATTTCGTCTTTTGTAACATATCTCTAAGTTTCATGTACAGTTACAAATAAAACCCTCTACAGCAGCAATAAGTAAACTATGGCCCATTGGATAAATATGGCCTACCACATTTTTTGCATAGTTCTCACAAAATAAGGATGGCCATTATATTTTGAAATGTTTTTAAAAGTCAGAAGAGCATGATTTGTGACGTTATAATTACATAAAATTCACATTTTAGTTTCCTTTTAAAAAATGTGATTGGAGCATAGCCATACTTATCTACATGTTACATGTGGCTGTTTCCATGTTGTAATGAGTTAAGTGGTTGTGCTAGAGACTGCATGTCTTTTAAAGCTTAAAATATTTGCTATATGGCCCTTTATATAAAAGTTTGTCAATCCCTTCTCTAAAGTACCTTAAAAGGTTTCCATATAGCTATACATAAATTATGAACCAATTTTATAGCAGAGGTCCAGAAAAGCTGTGCTTTACCTAAAGACATATCACTAAGCAGTTATGTAACTTGCACTGAAAAGCAGATCTTCTTGTTGAGTGGTTTGGTGAATAAAGATGTAAGTGGTGATATCATTATATTAAAATGATTTATAAATTTTATGGGAAATTTATGAAAATCCAAACTTTCTAACTGAATTTATCTGTGAATGTCTAGAGAGTGTTGGGCTTGGCAAAAAAACATCCTTCCCAATTCAAGTAAAATTTGTTTTCTTCTTTGTGGATTAAACATTTATGAGTTACATCAATTGGATCCTGAATAAGATGTTCATTTGCTGATACAAATGATTTGTTGGCCAAGTGCTCCATCTGACTGATGCAAGTTCCTCTTTCCTCCCATGTAACTCTCCATGCTTATTATTTTCACCCCTCTCTCTGTTGGCTTACAGAAGTCTGGATTTCTAAAAAAAAAAAAAAAAAAAAAAATAAGGACACTGAAGACAAGAACAGTTTAGTTTCAAAAAGCTGATGAAATTTACTAAACTCTGACCTAAAATCGAATGACCACGTGGATTTCAATAAAGCAATTCAGGCTTTCTTTTTGATTAAAACTTCTTTTTTTTTTTCCAGATACAACTCAGCTCTGAGGCTGCAATTTTGATAGAATTATTTTATTAGTAATTTATGCAGAAAATGCAGGGAAAATGGATGTTCTGTTCTTTTTATTCTTTACATAATACGTCACTAAAAAGACTGTCTCAGAATTTGGTTGATGGTGCCCATATCTTCTAGTAGTACAAGACAAAACCAACTGTGAACACAAGAAGGAAGTAATTATAGGCAAACTGACAGGACTGACAACTTGATACGTAAAGATGGCTTTGTTTCTTTACTTGGTGAATGATTGAGGCCTGTTTAGAGGGGAAGTGAGGTCTCATTCAAGCGATAGGATGATAGAGCTTCAGAGACAGAGATCATGAACAATTTAAAAAGAAAATGTGTAATGGTCAAAAGAAGGGGTTTGCATTTAGGCAAGTCTGACTTCAAGTGTATCTTTATCACTCAAATGCCTTGGAACAATAGGAATATTTAAATTTTCTGAATTCCTTACCTAAAAAGGTGAGGATGAGATAACAATGCTGACGATAGTCCTTAGTTATCTTAGCATTATTGGATGATTAAATGAAAAGTGCACATATTAGTATAGTGGCTGGTACACATAGGAATGGTAGATGTCAGTTAGAATAGTAAAAGTTAAATGAAAACACACAACTACATTTGTTTTTTCCACTTTATTATTATCACAAAGGAGCACATTTAAACTGTAGGTTTAAGGTGATGACATCTCAGGTGGAACATGAAATAGCAAAACTGACTTGATTCATTTGTAGGCATAATGGTAAGCTATTACAGATATAATTGAGAATAAAACCCAAGGCAGCAAAACAATAACATATCAAAGCTCCTAGGGGGCATGTGGGACCAGGAAACAAAAAAAGGAAGAGAGAGAATGGGAGAGACGCTTAGTTATCAGAACTAGGGCACCTAGTTTCTTTTGGGTGAATACCAGGAATATCAGATCTGGATCTTGATGCTAGCACCAGAATGATGTAGTTAGAGTTGCTTATTTACTAAGTATTCCCAGCTGTGGGTGATTGAGGAGAATGAATTCCAGTGTCAGAAAATAGAAAGATCAGACAAAAATAAAAGTACAAAATTAATATGCACTGCTCACAAATCCCAAACTTCTTTTCTCACCTTTTTCCTTCAGCGGTCTCAGAAAATATTTTCAATTACATCTATATATTTAATAAGCATTGAGTGGATGATCAAAGTGGATGAAACATAGTAAATATATGGTTAATGATAATTAATCCATACATACATAAATTAATAACAGCATGGTACTGTTTAAGTGTTGGAGATGTGTTGATGAATAAGACATTACCTCTGTGCTTAAGAAGCTCACAATTTAGTAGCCAAAGCAGATATTTTAATGCAAATTACATGAGATAACTGTTTAATGTCATTCATTTGGGAGTTGAATTTTAGAATATTCAGTGTGTCCAGATATATTTCCTCATTTGATCTTAAAAGTAGCTATGTGCAAAATGTATTTTATTTTTAAGTTATATCTGAGCAAAAACAGACCAATGAAATGGTATCATTAACCTAAGGTTTTGTAGCTAATTAATGTAAGAAGTATCAGAAATAACCTTAGTCCCTTTCCTCTAATCCTGGTACTCAGTAAGGACACTTTACTGACATCTCCTTATCTCTTAGCAATAATGCTCAAATCCATCCCTAGCATCAATAAGACTTTCCAAGCTCAAGGCTGAGAATTCCAGACTTAGTTGCAGAAGAAGCAACATAATAGAAATGCCTAATGTCCAGATGGGAATGAGTAAATTTATAGTTTGGTTAGTGGTTTCCAGAGAACTCCGTATTCTTTAAGGACTAGTACCACTGAAGCCATCATCATATGGAGGATTTCCAAAATTACAGTGATATATAGCAACTGAGACTTGTATGTGGTTATGCAGAATCTTGTTAAAGAAGCACATCCAAAGAAAGATAAAAGAAGATAAAGGGTTAATATACTCCCACGTTCAAAAATCTTGAATTTGTAATACATATAGACTTAAGGTTTATGAGAAGTAGAGCCTGGAATAAAGTGTTTACAAGCTGATGTTCATTTTTCAGGATATAATGGGGTATTCCAAAGACCATTGCTTAGTCATGAGGCTCACTCTCAAAGACAGGGCCAATTGAATGGAGAGCAGTAACCAATAGCATGTAATTGACTGGTTGAGGCTGGCTGTGGTATTTGATGGGTGTGCTCTGATGAAGAAAGGCTATAGCAATAGGAGTGTCAGGGTGAAAGTATTTGTTATAGTTTAGTAGATAATTTCCCATAGGTTCTACACCATGAGGTCAGTTTAAGTTAACACAAATACACCCAGCCCACTAGAGTTGCCAGTCCTGGTACATCCAGCCCCCTAAGCAGGGATCCCTGCAGTGCACAGCACTGCAATATATTAAAGCCCCAGTCATGTAGACAGAGTTGCAGGACAAAACTTCTCTGCCAGTAGGCAATTAGAGTTCAATTTTAGATCCAAGGGGAGACCAAATCCTGTAATCAATGACAAAATCTAGAATTTACAGGGGAATAATGTTTTTCTGAGGCATATGCACACCTAATGTTTTACCATAGGCAAAAATGGTCTGAGACAGGCAGACTAATGCCAAATCTTACACTAAGATACTACAAGGATCATTTTGAACTGCTCACAGACCAGGCAAGGCGGAGTCCTAATAGATAAAGACCTTCATTGCTGGCCACATTCTTGGACTTTGGTAAAGTAAGCCAGTTGCAGAAGTGATGATCAAATAGCCTGAGAAGATGTGT
>NW_016107774.1:856116-857122 GCF_001604975.1 Cebus imitator
ATCATACACAGAAATATGAATGCACTGCTCCCCTGGAAAGTAATAAACATAGATTTTGGGTCACTCAAGTATTGAATATAAATAAAAAGATAACATCTCATATATTATCATAATTCACAGATATTCACTGAAGATTTTTTTTTCTGTCTCTGTAAGGCAGGCAAGTAAGAACATAGTCTAGAGAATTATAATCCTGGCTGACCTCACAATCAATACCTATCTGCAGTAGCAGATTAATCTTTTGGAGATGAAAAATTAAAAAGAAAACCTTGATTCAAATTTCATGCTCCCAGTGCTATGTGAGTGTGACTGTCATTTTGTTTCTTTGGTTCAGCAATTTATCAAATTCTATTTTGGGGAGAAAAATTCTGTCTTCCATTCTGCATACCCCTTCTAGGGATATAACAAATTATTTCACATTAAATTATTTTGCATCTGTAGTATCAAATAGCTGGAAAGTAACCTCATAGTCCACCATGTTTAAAAGCACTTATCTTTGGAGATGTGAAAAAACAAGGAACTCTAAGAGAAACAGGTGTGCCCCAAGCTTTCACATGCTGACCTCTCAATGATCTCAGAGTTCCTATCTGCTTTCCTCCATCAATAATGGAGAAGAACACAGATGTTGTCCAAGGCCAGGTTTTTGGGATAATAGCACTTCTGGCATGACTAGAAAAGTTTGAAATCTTTTGCATCTGTATGACACATTCAACACAATCCTGATGCTGACTCCTCTTTTCCAAAGGGCTGATATCCTTATTAGGGCTGAAGCTTTCTTCTGGTTGCTAGACTCACTTCTTCACTATGATAAGTCAACTCAGGGACCGGTGGCCTAGGGGAAAGCAGAATGGGAATAAAGACTTTGGTCTTTTCTATTGCAGGCCAACTAAATTGCAATATAGTAATTCCCACATAGTTTGAAAGATCCCACTTGATTCAGGCTTCAGAGGTGGCGTTGGAAATGATTAATTTTGATGCATTTTTTTGGTTTCAGCTTTCTCTAAGT
>NW_016107774.1:858362-859900 GCF_001604975.1 Cebus imitator
CAACCTCCAATCCCATTCCCTCCTTTGATTCTACTGTCCCTCAGTGAATGTTTGTGTCTTCATCTCAGCTTATCATTTGGAGGTCCCATGTGCAAAGTAAACCCTGCTTAAGAGCAACAACATCGATACAATGAAAATACCACATCGTTTGGCACAGACATTGAGCTTATTTGAAAGTATGCAATTTATTAGACTAATAACACACCATACTCCTCTCCTAGGAACACATTTTAACATGAGGTTATAGGAAGAGGCTTATAAAACAAAACATGAGAGGACATTTATATATAGATTTTATCTGTTATCTCTCCCCAAGAGGAACACACAAAGAAGCAAGCAATCAAGAGAAATGCTTAGAAACACTTTCCTCCAAATACTGAAAAAGGGAATTGAATGAAAGAAAAGAGTCTATATTTTCTTCTGGGAGACCAATCCCACATACCACACAAATAAATTCCAATGTGTTGAATAGATCTGGCTCAGTCACAGTCCCTGAGAGGTGGTGAGTCTCCCTGGCCTTGTCCTGCAATGTCCCTGCTGTGCACAGCCACACATGGTGAAACATGTACTCAACCTGTTTTCTCATTTCAGCTAGGGAATTAATCTCAATAGTCCACTAGCTCCTGTAAGGCCCTGTTCCCCTTTTGAGCTCTGTGCCCTGCTCTGCTGATTTCTTTGAAACTGAGGTTGATGGCTTAATTCTAATATTAATATTTGTGAATATTTTGCAAAGAAAAACAATTAAACTTCTAAGTTCCTCCGCAAGAGATTGTAATGCGTGCCCCTTCCTTTTTCCTTCTTGCTTGATTTTTTCCTTATTTTCAAAGGGAATACATATCTTTTACTCAAGCAATTCAACTATTTTAGGCTATTGTGTTGCTATAAAGAAATACTTGAGGCTGAGTAATTTATAAAGAAAAGAGGATTGATTGCCTTATAGTTTGACAGGCTTTACAGGAAGTGCTAGCATCTGCTCTGCTTCTGGTGAGCCCTCAGAAAGCTTTCAATCATTGTGGAAGGCAAAAAGGGAACAGGTATCTCACATAGTGAGAGTGGGAGCAAGAGAGATGGGAAGGTGTCACACACTTGGAAACAACCAGATCTTGTGAGAATTCACTCATCATCACTAGGACAGCACCAATGTCATGAGGGATCTTCTCTCATGACAGATACACTTCCCACCAGGCCCGCTTCCAATACTGGGGATTATATTTCAACATGAGATTCGGTGGGGACATCCAAGCTATGTCACTAACCCAACATATTTAGAATATACTCTCCTCTCTCTGGCAGTGTGGAAGGAAAGAAGGAGCAGTTGAGCACTCAACTGTTCAAAAGGTAGGCGTTGAGAGTACACACTACTCTTTTTTTTCCCCCATTTATTTATTTTATTGCATTTTAGGTTTTGGGGTACATGTGAAGAACATGCAAAATTGTTGCATAGGAACACACGTGGCATTGTGATTTGCTGCCTTCCTCCCCATCACCTACATCTGGCATTTCTCCCCTTGCTATCTCTCCCCCGCTTCCCATCCCCC
>NW_016107774.1:860031-875997 GCF_001604975.1 Cebus imitator
ACCGCCTATGAGTGAGAACATGCGGTGTTTGATCTTCTGCTCTTCTGTCAGTTTGCTGAGAATGATGGTTTCCAGGTTCATCCATGTCCCTACAAAGGACCCAAGCTCACCGTTTTTGATGGCTGCATAATATTCCATGGTGTATATGTGCCACATTTTCCCTATACTACTTTTTAAGCAGAGGCATAGGACAGAAAATAATCTTGGAAAAGAAAGAAGAAAAACGATCATTCACATGTGTCACCTTTCAATTACTGAAACTTCAGTTACTCTACATGTGGCCAAATCAATACTTTTAATCTAATAGACCACACTTGTATCTATTCCTCTTGGGGAAGACAGAAAGGGAAGGCTTGACAAAAGATAGCAGTCTGTACTCTGTCCTTGGAGACCCGTCCCATGTGCTGACAATACCCCAGGGATTAGGCCACAAAAGCTATTTCCAAAAAATATATTTTTGAAAAAAGATCTTTCAAAAAATAAAGAAAAAAAATTGTATTTCCCAAACTTCATCATTATAATCCGTTGAATAGAGCATATGTGTTTAGAATTTCTGTTGTCATGCTTTCTTCATGTTTAAAGGCATTTTTCTCTACTTCACTGGCTTCTATCTAAGTTGTTATTGTTGCTAGGTTGGCCAACAGTGCTATTGTTGTTCTGATAAAGATCAGGTGCCTTTTTTTTCTTTTTCTTCCAGCTAATTTTATCATTGTTTTTATCATCTTTCATTTTAGCAGTGTGATTGTTATGGGCCAAAGTTAGGTTTTCCTGTGTAATTCTAAAAGAGATTTTAACTAAGCGTCTTAAGCTTGTGGGTTAATGTATTTTATCACTTTTTGAACATTTCTGGACGTTGTATCTTCAAATTGTGTTTCCGACCCCTGCTCAACACAAACAACACAAACATTAGAACATTCAAATGTGTCCCATATGTCTCATATACACTATTTTGCTCTTTTCATATTTTTGCTTTTGTGTTTCAGTTTGGATATTTTTGATTTATCTTTCTTTAACTTTTCATCCAATTACTACTTAATTTTAGGTATTGTCGTTTGGTATCTACAATATTTGAATACTCTTTTAAGATATTATTCTCCTGTTTTTTTTTTTTTATTTTTAATAACTATTTTAAAATCTCTGTGATACAACACAGAAGCAGATTTGCTTGCTTGACTGAAACCCAATCTTGAGCCCATATTCAAAATCAGCACATGCCTCCAAGAAAAACAGCAGAAGGACTTAGCTCCTCTCAAAATGGTTCTTTCTGCTCTGGAATTTTCATTCTCATTGCTCTGCTTCCACAAGTTTAGAATAATGTTAAAAATATGAATTTTATCATTTGTCTCTTTTTCTATATATCTATATTTATTGCAGTGTTAGTGATGACCTGCCACAATTAGTCCATCTACTCAGAAGTGAAAGTCGAAAAGTATAGATCTAAATTCCAACTCATTCGCTTATCAGCATCTGAGTGAGAGTCTGGACAAAGTGCTTCTGAATATCAGTCTTCTCATTTGCAAAATGAAGTTGTTATTTTATTAAATGTGTGACCTTCATCAAGAAGGTACAAAGTAGTGTTTTGTATTTCCAACCTACATGTTTTCCTCTTTCTCCCACAAGATTTTTGACCTTTTGTTATTAATTCAACAGTGACCTGTTTTAGGTTTATTTTCTTTTGTAGCAAATTATATTTGTGTCACTTGCTGTATTGCAATGAAAGATTGTGAGCTTCTGGGCATGACATTCATAGCGCATAAAATATGAAATCGCACTGAGAAGCAATGTTGTGGAGCACAGGCATCAAACCAACAGAGATTTGACTCATGCAAATGGAATGGCAGCTTGTAGATCATCCAAAGGCAAGTCAAGGTCAATGAAAACCAAAGAAAGGTACCATGTGTCACTCTCCAAACAACAAAACCCCAATTTTATTATGTAGATTGAGTGTATTAGGACATTTTAAAGGGAAGGGGCTAAATCTGAAAGGAAGAGAAATAAGTAGAACTGTAAAATATAGAGAGATGAGGCAAACAATGAAAGGTGGCAAGCACCAAATGAACAGAGAGAACAGATCAGAGACTGTAAAGTAAGATATGAAGGAGCAATACAACATTTTCAAAAGAGGCAAAAACAGTCATGACAGATGGGGCACACTGTATCAAAAGACCAACAGTGAAAGACAAAATTTGGCAGAAGGAGAGAAAAGGAAGAATACACAGTGGGCAAAGAAGGAGAAATACAGCAATGCTGTAAGAAGTAATGAAAATAAAAGAGAAACCAAGGAAGGGAAGAGTAACAAGGAGAGGACAAAAAATAACCTACACAAAGCTCTAGGAGGAAAAAAAGGAGAAGGAACAGAGAGAAAAAGATCTTCTGTGAGCAAAGATTGACAGAAGGAGAGAATGCAAACCAAACAGAGATGCACAAAGAATGGAGATACCATGGGAGGAAAAGGGAGTGAGAACAACCAGAAAAAGAAAACAACAACAATGAGAATATAATTAAACTGATATTTAGTTCAAGGAAATACTTGCAGCGCGCTAGATGTCCTGTAGGCTGGCCTCACATAGTTCATGCACAGGCACACAAAAGCATGTCATGTATCTACTATTTTCTATATTTCATAAAGGTTAAAAATATTATTCAAGACCATGTAGGTGGTTAAGCTGGAAATCCATCCTGGGTTTGTATGTCTCTAAAGATCATGTTCTTTCCACTCTGCCAAACACAGAAATTGCGGCATGCAGAGAGGAAAAAAAAATGATAGCTATTACAAGGAGGTAAAAGATGGAGATAGAGATAACCCAGATGAAGGGTTGTACACCCAAGACTCACTTTGCCAAGACCGTAAGCCACCCTCTCCTAAAAAAATTTAAAACTTTTCATGTTGATTTACCCAGTGTGGAAGTGTCTACAGAGCAAAGCATGTTCTTTGGTGTTAAGTCATTCTGATTTAGGGATGTGGACATCTAACTTACACAAGCAAGTTTGAGGTACGGTCTTTGCTTTCTAGCTGTATCTCAATGTCAGATTGAATCAGTAGGCTGCTGGGCAGGCTGCCCTTGCTTTCTGGGCTACCTCATACAGAAGGCCAAGCTGTTTGCCCCAGGGCCAAAATTAATCAAGAAAAAATATAAAGAGCTTAATTGCAAGACAACTTTGGAGCAAGTGCAGGTTAACTACAGGTCCCAAACACATATCAAGGAAATCAGTAACAGGATATGATCCAAGCAATTCTGAAGAAATATTGCATGCAGAATGGCAGTGATAGAACAAGATCCCAGATGATGGAAGAGGGATAGGGACAATGAGAGTGGAAACCATTATCATTCTGCTTTGTCCTACTATTGTTATCCTAATTCCAGTCATCTCTGTTATTTTGCACTTATCTCCTAGTAAGTGTTTTGCCTTTAATGGAATCCTCCTCTGCTTTATACTCTCACCTTTCCTGTGTTCATCCTCCAAGGGTGGCCAGGCCATCTAAGTCCATGGCTCATGAGACATCTGATTTCAATTTGCTATCTCGACTGTGAAGACACGTTACAATATGTTTTTTATGTTTTTATATTTTATAAATTATGAATACATATATAATTATACTTAAATATTTCTATAATCATTTATAAATATGTAATTATATTTAATTATATATAATCATTTATAAATCTATTTTATGTATATGTTTTATATTATATTTATAATATATCATAAATAGGCCTCTTAAGTAGTTAGATATAAAGAATGAATATATAATAATACATAGTAAATATTAAATATACATTTTCATGTATAAATATATAAAAGGCATATTGTAAAATATCTTCACAGTTCAAGTTAGCAATGAGAAATCAAACGTGTATATATATGCATATATGTAATGCATATTGTATAATATATGTATATCTCCTTATCTCCTATATAATCCCTTTATAAATTTTAAGCTCTAATTATGTTTTCTTTTTTTTTAATTTATTTTATTGCATTTTAGTTTTTGGAGTACATGTGAAGAACATGCAAGATTGTTGCATAGGTACACACGTGGCAATGTAATTTGCTGCCTTCCACCCTGTCACCTATATCTGGTATTTCTCCCCATGCTATCTCTCCGCAACTCCCCAGCCCTCACTGTCCCTTCCCTATTTCCCCCCAACAGACCCCAGTGTGTGATGCTCCCTTCCCTGTGTCCATGTGTTCTCATTGTTCAACTCCCGCCTATGAGTGAGAACATACGGTGTCTGATCTTCTGCTCTTCTGTCAGTTTGCTGAGAATGATGGTTTCCAGGTTCATCCGTGTCCCTACAAAGGACACAAACTCATCGTTTTTGATGGCTGCATACTATTCCATGGTGTATATGTGCCACATTTTCCCTGTCCAGTCTATCATCGATGGGCATTTGGGTTGGTTCCAGGTCTTTGCTATTGTAAACTGTGCTGCAATGAACATTCGTGTGCATGTGTCCTTATAATAGAACGATTTATAATCTTTTGGATATATACCCAGTAATGGGATTGCTGGGTCAAATGGAATTTCTATTTCTAGGTCCTTGAGGAATCGCCACACTGTCTTCCACAATGGTTGAACTAATTTACACTCCCACCAACAGTGTAAAAGTGTTCCTATTTCTCCACATCCTCTCTAGCATCTGTTGTCTCTAGATTTTTTAATGATCGCCATTCTAACTGGAGTGAGATGGTACCTCAATGTAGTTTTGATTTACATTTCTCTGATGACCAGTGATGATGAGCATTTTTTCATATGTTTTCTAATTATGAATATGGGTTATGATCGCTGACTTCAAGGATGAGAAGGACTTGATACAGCATGGAATTGTCTGGAATTAGACTTTAAAAATGAACTTGAATGAGTGTTAGAATCACTGAAGTTTGGATGCTGGTAGAGATTTCAGACAGTACATTGTTATCTGTCTAATATGCTGTCACTATTTCTTTAGAAGCGGGAAAGCCTACCCTCGGCCTCTTCTGTGGATGCACAGGTACAGCTAGGCGAAGTCTTCACTTGCATGCAGACATGGCTTATGGCTCCTGGTCTCGTGGCCTGAGCTATAGCGTGAAAACTGCTTAAAGTACACACCAAGGACTTGACTCTTGATAATCAGGATTCATTTCCTTACCTGCATGACACTCACTATTTGAGATTAGAAGGAATACCCAGGTAACTTTCTAGACGTATCTGTGTTTTTCCTTATCTGTGCATCCTTAGAAAAGTCACTTAGATTCTGTATGATTCAGTCATTCAATCTATGGAAAAATATTTTACCTAAAACTTTTTAACAAAATACATTGAACACTGAAGAGAAATTTCGGGATAATTCCTCTGCATAAAACATCATCCTAGATTGAAAGGCAAGAGGCCCCTAAATTAACATTGACAATTAACATTGTTATTAAGTCACTGGAGTTCCATTGGATAAGTTGCAGTTATCACCCTTCTTTAGGACTCAGTTACTCTCATCTGGACTGCATCAGCTGAAAACTGGTGGCCAGGGACCTAAGTAGATCTGTGTTTTATTTAGCCTTGTAAAGTGCGTGCGTGTGCGTGTGTGTGTGTGTGTGTGTGTGTTTGTGTGTGTGTTAGTGTTCAAATATCACATATTACCAAACTATTTAGAACACATTGATAAAAGTTACTTTTTTAAAAAATCACATTTTAAAAATTATATTTTAAATTCTGAGGTACACGTGCAGATCGTGCAGGATTGTTAGAAAGAAGCTGTCCTGAGAAGTGAGAGGATCTCCCCAGAGTGGGTCTTCCTTTCTTCACAGAAAATCTTGTGTTGGATGTTTTCTTTTTATCTGTTGTTTTCTTTTTATCTGGTTTGTGTTTCCTAACTTGCCCCACCCTCTGTCTGTAATTTTCACTCATTTATGCATTTGCTTAACCCCCAAGGCTTCAGTATTTATGGCTGCTGAGATCATTTCTAGTCTCCTTTTCAACTTGAAAATTTTGTGATTCTAAGCATGAAACATGAGCCTTATCTTCAAAAAATGTATTTTCAATCAATCAAAGATATTTATTTAAAGTACTAAAAATCCAGAGTATTGAACTAAGAACCTCAGTTGGCATTTATGTGATTACCTACGAAATTATTTTTTCCTTTCTCTCGTGTATTTTTTAATAAAGAATGCCTGTATCAATTCCCCATGACATTAATCCTATTATTCATGTTAATATGACAGATATGTAAAACTCCCACTGTAAAATCATCACAAGGGATTTCTTTATCACAGCTGAAGTTAAAAGTTCTAATAATTGTTAATGCTAACAAAAGTAGCCACTATTAGTTGGCTTTTAAAATATAATTACATGACAGGAATTCTCTGCTTCATTTTCCTTACAAAGCGTATGCAATCACCATATAACAAAATTAGAAATGGTGAACCATCGGTGAAAAATGCCAACTTAACCATTCAGGAAGTAGAAAGTGTCCAAGCTTAAATTTTCTTTTTCTTTCTTTGCAAACTTTTTAATGGACCCAGGAAGAAAATTAAGGAAATCCTACATTGAATTTCTACTCTGTTTAAAGTCATATAAAGAGAATGAAGCATGTGGTCAGAACTCAAAGTGAAAAGATGACTTGTGGGCATTACAGAGCCCGGCTAAACCTCCACTCTGGTGAATTTCTCCTTCAGGAAATTAAACTTTCATGCCTACAGCCTTGGAAATTTTGGTCTGATATCCACAGGGAGTGGTCAAAGGAAGCCAGAGACACTTCTTTCTCCCTCAATTTCCCTAGCAAATTCTCAAAGTAATTGAATCCAGCACTCAATCTTGTCTATCCCCCTCTGTTCACAACTTAATGAGGCTGACGAAAACTAGACAAGCATTCAACTCATTACCATCAAGGAATCCTCTGGTTCTCCTTGTTACTAGTTCAGCATTTTCCTAGTGCTTACTCGCCCTCATGGAGAGTTATTTAATAACTGGACCTCTCTTGCCGTCCCCAAAGCTTCTTCTACCATCTTTACTCTCAGTGGATAGCCATCAAAATAGAAGCAATCGGAAGAGATGCTCCATGAAATCCCCCCACTTCATTTTACAACCACAGACATCTGGGCCCCTCATGCTACCTTCCCTACTGTGACTCAGGAAGGACCTCTGAGCTCCTGTCTGGAGCTTCTGCTAATGCCTGGATCGTGTTCCTGCTACCAGGTGAAGGCTGCTGCCCCTTCAACTCTTCTTTCTCTCCTTCTGCATCATCAATTTTCATTTCTGATGAGAATTGCATGAGGTCATTGACATCAGGACACAAAATGTGTTCTGAAATTCAGAATGAGAGTGATTAAAGCAAAAAAGAAGAAGACGAAGTATCATAAAACTCTGCAGCTTAAGCCCACCAAAGGCTTTCCATCCGCATCAGCATCAACAAGGCCCCAAATATCCTTCCTTACATTCTTTGCTTTGTCTCTTAAATATTTTCCTAATTGTACACTGCTCCAGCTGCGCTGGCCTCTTTTAAGTTTTTCATAAAATTTTCAGAAATGTTGCATTGCAGGAATTTTTTTTTCACTTTCTATTTTTTTCTGCCTGGATCCATCTTCCTCCAGATATACAGAGCACACTTCCTCACCTCCATCAGTTTGGAGCTCAAAAGGCACCTTCTCAATGGATCTTTCCCTAACTACCCTAGAGTAATTTAGACACCTCCCTGCAATTGTTCCTACTTCCTTTTCTCATCTGCATTTCTCCATAGCAAATAACCATTCACTGAGACACTGGACATCAAAAATGACTGTTTAGTATCTGTCTTTACCCACTAACCTATGCACCCGGGAAGATTGGTGTTTTGTCTAATGTGTTTAATGATACATTCCAGAAAAATAAAAATAGAACCTGGCATATAGTCAGTATTCAATATATTTTGGTTAAAAAGTGAGTACCGAATAATCATATATTTATCTATTTTCCAAAAGGATTTAAAATAATATTGCAAATTGATTCATGGCCATATCTTATCAATAATGAAGAATACAAACATTGACGAAAGAGAGAAATGCAGTAAATAACTGGGATGACTTCGTTACTGGATCTGACCTTTAACTTAAGTGCAAAATATCTCATAACATTTCCTTTGAAATTTGAAGTATTTTAGGTTGAACGCTTTTTATAGCCAAGCTACAGGCCAATTATAGAAACTTTGAGGCTGACTGTGACCTTCTGGCTAAACTCAGGTGCAAAAGTAACTTGCTTCCCCACTCACCACTTTTCCAGTGTCCTGAAAGGATATACTGATTACTACCACTTACCTCTCCCTCCCCCGTCCATCCTCTCTTTCTCTGCCTGTGGAGTCCTCTGGACTGCATCATCTGGGCTTTTTTTCCCAGGTGATGTCCAGAATGGTTATTCAAATAGGCATTTCTTTTTTTTCCCCCCATTTGTTTATTTTATTGCATTTTAGGTTTTGGGGTACATGTGAAGAACATGCAAAATTGTTGCGTAGGTACACACGTGGCAGTGTGATTTGCTGCCTTCCTCCCCATCACCTACATCTGGCATTTCTCCCCTTGCTATCTCTCCCCAGCTCCCCACCCCCCGCCATCCCTCCCCTATTTCCCCCCAACTGGCCCCAGTGTGTAGTGCTCCCCTCCCTGTGTCCATGTGTTCTCATTGTTCAACACCCTCCTATGAGTGAGAACATGCTAACAAGCCCATTCAAAAGTGGGCAAAGGAAATGAACAGACACTTTACAAAAGAAGACATACATGAGGCCAACAAACATATGAAAAAATGCTCATCATCACTGGTCATCAGAGAAATGTAAATCAAAACAACAATGAGATACCATCTCACTCCAGATAGAATGGCGATCATTAAAAAATCTGGAGACAACAGATGCTGGAGAGGATGTGGAGAAATAGGAACACTTTTGCACTGTTGGTGGGAGTGAAAATTAGTTCAACCATTGTGGAAGACAGTGTGGCGATTCCTCAAGGACCTAGAAATAGAAATTCCATTTGACCCAGCAATCCCATTACTGGGTATATATCCAAAGGATTACAAATCGTTCTACTATAAGGACACATGCACACGAATGTTCATTGCAGCACTGTCAAATGGGCATTTCTAATTGGGATTTAACTGAGGATTAGATGTTGGAAGGTCAAGGTTCAAGGTTATGTATTTTTTCTACCACTTTCCAGGTTTGGACAATTTCTGTCTGGCTGATCCAATATCTACAAAGTCTTTTGGGCACCTCATCTTCAGCACACCAGCTTCCATTCAGTAACATCATCTCCCTCACTCCCCTCACATTGATCTGTTAGGCTTAAGAGAAGTAATGGCTTCCTCTCCAGCTAGCACCTTAGCATCACCTGCTAATTCCCTTTATCTGGTTCACACCTCTTACAAAGTCCCTTTATTTACATATTTCTTTAAAAATTCCTACCACTGCCTCCGTACATGTGCCTTCTGTTTCATGGTCTGTCTGTTTCTTGTCTTTCTGTCTGTCTTTCTTCATGTTTTCTTCTTGACCTAACACTGCATTTTGAATGCAGAGTAAAACTCAATGTGAACTCTGCCAGGGCTCACAATTCCACAAGCAAGCCATCTAATTTTTTCCAACCTGGAGGATATATTTTTATTTAATCAAAACATTTCTTGAGTGTTTTATATGCATCAGATAGGCAAGGCAAAGTCCTTGCTATTAATTGTCTTATTTCTGAGGTGGATGGAAAATAACTGAGGCATCATCTTAAACAGCAATCATGCAGCAACACATACCTGGCAGTGGCATGAGCAGTATAGTAAAGGAATGTTGAAGCATTACATGAGGTCCATCCCACATGCCCAACCAGAAGAAATCTTTCACCTTGGAATATCCCTGGAATATATAATGGAAGACTGAGTCTCAGCAGTACCCTGGCCAATTCCAACAGCTTGTATTTTAGGAAACACGTGAAACAGCTTGGAAATCTTCTCAGAAGTTACAAGAGTAAAGCTGAGTTTTTCAATGAACCAAAGAAAGAAAGGAGACCTTGATCTTCATTTCCCAACTGTGAGTAATGAACACGGATTCCTCTGCCTCAATCCTGTATTTCTTTCCGCAGAATTCACCTGTACACCGTAAGTTTGATCACATTTGATAAATTGTGCCTTTTCTTAAATTCATGACAAATTCATATAAACAAGGGATTATGTGAATTCATTTGTTTAAAATGATGATAATGCATGTGTACCATTTTTAACTTGGCTTAGGAAACTATGCTAGGACACAGTTAGTACTAGAAGGTTCTCTGACAGGGCTCCCTCAGCTGTTCACAGACAAAACAAGAAAGTGCCAACAAGACCCGAAGGTTTTGGATTTGGCCCTCTGGTCTCTGTGCAGCCTTTTCTCCTTATTACCTTCTGCCACCCAGTGTCCTCTACTAATTCAAGTTTCTCATGACGTCTTACTTTATTCTTTACTTGATTCTACTCTGTTTTAATTCCAATTCTATCTAGAACCCACTCTATCTAACTTGCCAGCCTAAATCACATTGACCTATAGCACCCTGGATCACTTTGAATAAAAGTTCATTTTGGGCCCAGAATATGTCCACAGTCTAGTTTTGTTTAGGGTCTTATTTTTTATTTTTATTTTTTGTTAGAACTGAAAATTAAAAACTAGTATGGCTGACATTGGAAGGTTATTAAAGTGTTTAGTACAGCAATGTTGGCTGTCGTATGTTCTCAGGTGAGAATCTGGACTGTGCCACACATAAGCTTTTTGAAAACTTAATGCATATTTGTTAGATTTGCTTCTCCAATGATCTATGTGTCTTGCCTCTGAACACTGGAAGGCTGCTACACTACACTTTCACTCCTTTGGATTCTGGAGTCTTTTATTGAAAATATTGTATCTCATTCCTATCCATGGACCCAGGATAGTCAGAGGAAGAAAGAGAGGGGAAGGAGAAAGAGGGGAAAGAGGAAGAGGAAGAGAGAAAATTCCCTTTAATCCTGGCACTAGGACACATGATGCCACTCAACTTCTGCCTATCCAGAGCATAAATTTTTGGGACCAATACATTTCTCTTTGGATCCTATGAAGTTAAGTTGCAATTACATCACTTGTTTTCAAATAATTGTGAATAATGCAACAATGTGAGATTAATTGTGCTTACATTTATAGGAGTATAATAGTATCTACCTTCAGAATTATTGTTAAGATGAAATTTCAAAACAGAGTTCATGAAAATGTTTGTGAAATATAAAATGCTGCATGACCATTGCACATCTTTTTCATTATTGTTGGGTATGGTTTGGATTTGGCTGACTTACCAAATGTGCACATTTTACATTGACTTAAATAGGTCATATGGCTACTAAGATTTTCCTTATTATGTAAAACAAAAAGGATTTGTTGAAAGCTAAAGAAGCTGACCAGTCATCCTCCTTGTCTTTCTCCCAAATCCTGGTGCTTAGTAACTAGGTTGTATTCCATTTGCTTTTTAAATCAGAAGGAATTGCACAGTTCACAGTTGCATGCCCCTAAAGCTAAGATTCTCAGCACTAGTTACACTTTATATCATCTATGGAATTAATAAAAAATAAAAATATTCTCAAGGAGATTACATTTTAACATGTCTTGGGTGAATGCCTAGAACTTGTACTTCTAAGATTCCTTATCTGAGATTCTTATTTACTTATTAATTCCTGAGTATTTTTGCGGAGGAGGGAATTACTACTTGAAACATTTTCATTTTCAAAACCTTCTCCATGATTCACTAGTTAATTGGAACTGTGTCACGTTAAATGTAATCCATGGGTCTGACCCCTGGGTTATAATCAGCAAAAGCCAGCTAGAGTAATGTCTTTATTTAGTCCTGTTATATTTGTTATGTGTGAGGTCTTTTGGGAAATTGAAAATTTTATCTTGAAAACATTGAGGCTGTAGACATTTCAGATTATTGTGCCAATGGTCCACAAAGAATATCCCAGAATAAACAAAGGACTTTATCATCCTCATGGGGAATTTTTAGAGTGGGGTTGAAGGCTTGGATATTTTAGTACCTTATGCTTTCCAACAAAGAGACCCTGGTGGTGTGTGTCTGCACATTATAATATGAAACATTATCTGTGACCAAAGAGCAGATTTCCTTTCTCTGAGAAGCCATGATGGATTGAGACTTTACCCTTGAGAATGACTAACTAGGAGTAGTGAGTGGGGAGGGGATATAGGCACAGTCAGCCAGATGAGACACATTAACCCTGGACTCCATGAGGTGAGAGATACAAAGGCTATAATCTTCCTACAAGAAAGAAAAAAGTTAGTATCCTTCTATTTTTCTCCCTTTATCTGAGAAAGACAAAATTTTTGTCTTACCCAATCTTTTGTTTTATTAACTTTGCAATGAGCACTTATTTTTGTGCCCATGAGAGGTGGTGCTGAGAAGTCAGGGTGTCTGAGCATTTGTACAGACTCAGAGCATACTCCGTGTGCCCCTGAAATACTCATGTTTTGAGTTTTCTGTTTGTGGAGAAGGAGTTCATGAGACAGTCTCCAGATCTAACATTCTGATTCCATCTAGTTTGTTGGCAAATTAGTCATTGTCTTATCCATCAATTATTTATATAAAATCTTTTCAAATCAATACCTATATAAGCAACAATCTTCCAATTCTCTGGCTGAAGCCACAAGAAAAAGTGGGCAGTATTTCTTACCCACCCATCTTGGGAAATGTTCCTATTAGGTTGTTGCTGACAAGGCATGCATTATTAACATCCCAGCTGTGATTACATTTAAGAGGTCCAGGCTCCTCCTCCTGTTAGCTAAGTAAGGTTGATGTTTGGGGTCTTGATTTCCAGGTCTATTAAATGAAGTTGTTGCATTTTACTTTTTGTGGGTTGAGTTGATATTAAATAATCAATATATACCAAACTAATTTTATCTACTTTTTTTTCTTCTCCTATTTCCCATTCCAAGTTACTCAAAAAAGCCTCTTAAATATTAGAACTAATGTCCCAATGGAAAGTTTGAAAATGTACGCTTTGACAATGTGGCTTCATTGCATCAATTATTTCATGTTAGTTGCCTGAATATGCCTTAGGCTTTTGGAATACTAGTTATTTTTTATTATATGTTTACTGGTTGATTACAAAATCAAATATTCTCTAAATGCAAAGGGTTTTACTGATTTGAAAATATTTCAGGCTTTTTCTGTGGTCTCCAAAATTGGCCTTTTTAAACTACCATTAGCAGAGAAGCAATAAACAGATCATTAGCACTGATGATGTCATAATGGATAATGGAAAAGCATTAATTTTCATAATATCATCGTTAATTATAACTAATGCTGAAAGCAATGGGGCTGACTTTGACTTATTAAATGAAGTAAATATTTTAAAGTATTAATTAATAAAATCAATCTTAATAAATTAGTGATAGCAAAATTTATTGTTTAAAATTTTTAAGCCTGCAAAATAAAGAAAGTCTTGTAGTTCAAGAAGATATCATTAATATTATTTAGTGCTTTCATTAGCCCTTGGAAATATCACAAGAAAATCCCAAGAAGGCTTTCTCATTTTACTCAATCTCAATTTTAATCCTCAAAATGGAAGTGTTACGGGCAATGTCTTATGTTAGTACGTGGATTAAATGGGATCATTGATGGAAAATTATCCATAGTCAGTCAAATTGTGAGTAGTTTCTTGTTACCCCTACAGACAAGATAGAATTGGCTGGGGGAAGGGTATGGTATACCTTTCACTTTGCATTTCTGAAATAATAATCAAAGTTACACAAACAAGGACAAATAGTAAACATTTATCAAATAATGATGTGTGCTAGGCACTATGTTAAACACTTCAGATAGATTATTGTATGTAATCCTCATAAAACATTTGAGGAAGATATTATGAGGCTCACCTCACCAATGAGAAAACAAATGAAGATTAATGAGGTTAAAGTCTTCTCTCAAGGTTACAAAGGCAGAAAATGATGATTCCAAATCTCTTTTAACTCCAGAATCCATATCCCTAGGCATAAGGCTGTTACGTCTCTAAGAATAACTAGGCAACTTTCCCTTGCTAATTGGTATCATCACAGATTCTGTTTGACACTTAACTTTCTGGAATTCTTTTTTTTATGTCAGCATGTGAGAAAGAAATTAATGAAGAAACTAAGATTAAATAAATAAATCTTAGAGAAAGGTACTTGGGACATGGCCTGGCATATGTGAAAGGGAGTTGGTGAGAAGAATCCTTATAATTGAATAGTATCTAACTGGTTGACTTCCAACTTTGATAGCATTACTATGTTAGCATCTGAAATTCAAAGTCCAGGGAAATACAGGTGTTCCCTTAAATAATTTATACTTTTTAACTATTCTCAAACAATTTATTTTAATATTTAATCTTTATTTTTTACATGGAGATAGATTTGAGAAAAATAAATACATGTGATGTGTTCGCATCACATATATACATATGTCAGTTATAGCTCTTTCTAACCTCTATGTTAATTTACCTGTTTAATGTCTTAATCTGGACTCTGTGGTTCTCAAGAACTCTGCCACTTATTTTAGAAGTTAACGTAACACAATGGTTAATGTTCTGTCCCCTTCTCCTGCTACTTTATCTTTCTAAACATCAGTTCTCTCATATTAAACAAAGCTAATAATAAAATCTAACTACATATTTCTTGAAGATTAAATGAGTTGGCATACAGTGCCTGACTTACAGAAGCTATTTAGGATTGGAAGACAATTACTATCTGTACGTTTGTAACCAATACCATTCATTTTGTATTAATTAAATGAACCAATTAATTAATTGATAGGTTGCTCATGTTCAGACTTTTCCATAGATAAAAATACTTTGGTATTTGTGAAATACCAAACTCCCTATCATTAGTAAAGGAGAGACTAGATACCCACTTGATGTGCATGTAACAAATTATTCTTACACCAGATGATAGTTTGTAAAAGTGTAGGTTCAGTCTTGTCCAAACCTTTGTGTCTGATCCCACACATTAAAAATTAAATTCAGCATCATTCGAGATACTTTGAGAGAGGTGATTTTGTTTGTCTCTGAAGTAATGAAACAGTGTAATATTGATATAATTTACACTTGGATATCACATTAGCAAGAGGTTTATTTATAAACTATGGCATATGGGTGTAGAAATTTATCTTTTCATGTTCATTGCTTAAAGGATCATGTTAGGAGCTATTTCTCAATCTTTCCTTTTGCCAAGAAGATGGTAGTGAAAGTAATATTCTCCCCTTAATTATTAATGCTGCACTGATTTGTTTTCTCATAGTCCAATTGACAAAAAATCCATTAAGAAATATAAGCAGCAAAGTCACAGATGAAACTTACAGTTTAACTCAAGAGGAAAAAAAATATTTAGCTAGATCTCGTTAATCTTTCCAATTTAATTTTCTTGCCTTTAAAAAGCAGACTGTAAAGAATGGATTACCATTTTAACAAAACAGTATAAATATTGATGATGCTAATAGGATCTTTTATTTAGGACTTACCATTTGCTATGCAAAGCACTAGACATCTGTATTTTCCATATCATAATCCATCCAATATACCTCTTGAGATAGGTTTGATCATGCTTACTTTGCAGGTGTGGGCAAAAACAGATAAGAAATTTCTTTAATATTCTTTCTTTGTCTTAGAAAGTAACAAAGTAGGTTGAGCGTGGTGGCTCACACCTGTAATCCCAGCACTTTGGGAGGCTGAGACAGGTGGATCACCTGAGGTCAGGAGTTCGAGATCATCCTGGCCAACATGGCGAAACCCCGTCTCTACTAAAAATACAAAAATTAGCCAGGTGTGGTGGTGGGCACCTGTAATCCCGGCTACTCGGGAGGCTGAGGCAGGAGAATAGGAGAATTGCTTGAACCGTGGAGGTGGAGGTTGCAGTGAGCTGACACCGCACCAGTGCACTCCGGCCTGGGAGACGAGAGTGAAACTTTGTCTCAAAAAACACCAAAACACAAAAAACAACACAGCGG
>NW_016107774.1:876018-878951 GCF_001604975.1 Cebus imitator
AAAAAAAAAAGGAAAGGAGAGAAAAGGAAAAAAATAGAAAGTAACAAAATAAAGGTTGGTCAGACTCCAGTGTCTTTGCTCATTCATTTACTACTGTGGTTTACATCATGACCCTTTCCAAATATTACTCCCTTAACATTGCATTTTTACAGATAGCATTTGTCATAACAAGGTTGGTGTGGGCCAAGGTCTGCGGACTCCATTTGATGTCAGTGGGATTTACAAATTCCAAAGTAGCAACAGTGCACATTTGTTGAGCTTTCCAAGCCGAAGCATATATGTAATAGGGGAAACCAGCTTGAAAGTAAGGGAGAGGGTCAGAATTCTGAATGTGGAACCATGGTACTCAAGTTTGTTGATCTGTGCTAGAGACTGTTATCCTAGCAGAACCCATTCTCACTCCCCATTATAGGATAATGGTGAGGCCTGGCTGGACTTCATCCCACAACCTTCCTTACAGATTTGTGTACTCAAGTAACTATTACCTACTCAGTGGACTGTGAGCAGAAACGGTATGTGCTGTTTTGGAGAGAGGCTTTTAAGAGAGAAAGGGTGTGTCCTCCGAGTTTTATTTTCACTTCCACTGGACAGATGCAGTAAGCAAGTATCTCGAGGAGGTGAGAGAAACGTGATAAAAACAGATTAAATTCCTGAAAGTCACTTGCTAATTTAAATATTAGATATGTGTGGTTTGACAGAGGGAAATAAAACTTTATGCTGCTTTCATTTTATCTTCGTAATCAATGTTGCTAATTCCTAAGCCATTCTAATAAATATGCGATCCAAAACTGAAGCACTAGGAAAGTTAACCAGTGTGTTTTCCTTTTTTTTCCAACTTCTACACACTGATCCTCTTGTGAGGATTGTGATTCTTTTTCTCTTCTCTGTTGTATCTTGTTGGTGACTTACCCTTTACACAGATTGTGTGAATCGCACAATAATGAATTTCACTGTACAATTTATATTAATACTTACTAGTTGTTTTATAATGTAAGTAACCTCACTGTGATAGGCAGAATGATGGGCCCAAAGATGTCCATGTCCTAATGTCAGGAATTTATGAATATGGCATGTTACAGAGGAAGAGGAAATTAAGGTTGCAGGAGTTAATTATGGTTGGTAATCAGCTGAGCTTCAGATGGGGAGATTATTTTGCTATATCTAAATAGGTTCAGTATAATCACTAGGGTCTTTATAAGTGTAAGAAAGGGTCAGAAGATTGAGGATCAAAGTGAGAAAGATTTGAAAATACAAAACCACTGGCTTTGATTGTAGAGAAAGGGGTCATGTACCTCAAGAATCTAAAAAAGATGAGAAATAGACTCTCACCTGGAGGTTGTAGAAGAAACACAGGTATGCTGACATCTTGATTTTAGCCCAGCAAGACCAATTTTGAATAACTGACCTTTAGAACTGAAAGATAGTGAGTCTGTGTTTCTTTAAAGCACTAACTGTATAGTAATGTTTTACAACAACAGGATACTATTAATATATAATCACTCAACTAAATTAGAAGTTTTTTGGACAAAACTGAAGATACCTCTAAACTGTGTCATCCTTGGCACCTAGAATATTACAAGGCACACATTAGACACTCAGTTCGTGGCCAACCAAAAAATACAATATCCAACATGATCATCAGAAATGGTCATGGTCAATCGGAAATCAAGGATGATATGTTTTCTTATCAAATTTCTCCCGGCTGCAAAAGCACAGCTTGTGACAAATGGTGTAGAAAAACTGAATTCTCCTAGTTTTTCTAGGTGCAGTTTTCGCAGGTGCATGTGCAACCCAAATTAAACAGAACCCTTGAAGGGAAGCTTGTCATATGCAATCAAAATATATCCAAGAGTTCCAACCAAATGTAATAATAAATACCAATGGACAGATCTGGGACAATTTGAGGGAAATGTGTCAGTTAGATAATAGAGACAATTAGCTACAAGGCTCATTGTGGTCACTTTTATTAATACATCCACCGAGGCCAGAAATGATGCCAAACAAAAGTGGGCAAACATGATTGAGAGAAAATGCAAAATAGGGAATGTTGGAGGGAGACAGAGATTTATTACAGCATCCATTGCATTTTTACAGATAGCATTAAAAGGGACAAGTTCCTACGCATGCAACTTTTTAGCTCTTGTGTTCTTTTCTCCCTGAAAATAATGTAGAAGTGGCTTACATTTTATTATTGTTATTAATATTACATGGAACAGTTATTGTGGTACTAATAAAAAGTAATATTTTGTGCTTATAATCACTCATTTTAGGAGAAGAGCAAGCCTCTCTTGAAAGTCTAGAGTAAAGCATTTGCATCTCCATTTTATGAGTGTAATTAGCACATTTGTCCATGCTGTCATCAATGATAATCAACATGATAAGAACTCCTTATGTTTACGTAGCCATATACAATTTAACAAGCATTTTCCAATTCTTTATAATGTTATACCACCACATCTCTGGATTTTGTTAATGATTCTTAGGGGAAAGCAAGACAAGAAGAAATGCCCCCACATTTATTATTGTTTTAGGAGAGGAAAGTAAAGATTCAGAGCGGGGCACAGCTAGGTCTCTGGTGATGTTTCTAGTCTCTTAGACTATGAGGTTCTGAGTTAGGCAAAGCCATGTCCAGGTCACCTCCCTCAAAACAGTTCCATTCTTGATGTGTTTCTACCTGTCATTTATTGCAATTTCATACAAATATTGCTTGCTTTCCTACTTTTTCATGACCAGATACGTCTATGGTGTAACTTGAAGTATGGTCCAAATATTAGTCAAAACACCCTCCTCGTTTACCTAAACAAAATGGGATGTAAATTCTTCATATGACTCCCTCCTATGTAAGTTATTCTCAGACCAAGGGAGTTTTCTAGAGACATAGTTAGTTGATATTACAATGTGATTTAAATAATAGAGTTTTTTTTTTTTTTTTT
>NW_016107774.1:879191-907879 GCF_001604975.1 Cebus imitator
GATCTCTTGACCTCGTGATCCACCCGCCTCGGCCTCCCAAAGTGCTGGGATTACAGGCTTGAGCCACCGCACCCGGCCAATAATAGAGTTTTTAAATCTCTGCCAGCTCTTTGGAGTCATTGTTTAATTTTATAGTGTGCAGATTATTGTGAAAGCAGAAACTCATAGAAAGAGTACGAAATTGGATAGACATGATTGGGAATTTAGGTCTTACCTTTAACTATTAAGTTAAATGTACATAATTTCCCTGAATAGTGTTGATTAAAAAGGAGTTAATGACACCACTTTATCTTCTGATTGTGAAGAAAACCAGTAAATTAAATATCAGAAAAGTTTAATTAAATCTACCTATTAAAGAATTATTATTATATTGTTTTCCCTCAAATAGCAATTCAATAATCTCAGACTTTTTGGTTGTGTGGTCAAGTGTGCAGAGACAAATGGCCATTGGTCTCTACCTTCTAAGTGTTCTCATTGTTTGACTCTTGTCTCTTTATGGGCTTGGGGACCCATAGAGTTTCTTTGTCTCTTTGGAAGTTAGATATGCAATGTTGGCTTCATTGCTCTTAAAGGTCACATTTCATCATTACTTTGCTTCTATATGATATTTCACAATTCAGGAAAGAACACAGTGGGTATCTCACTCTAGATAAGTGCTTTCAGATTAATGTATGAGTCAGGTTGGTCAACATAGTCCCATAACCAGCTATAATTGATAATTTAAAAAATAACAAGCATATGAATCTAGTAAAGGGTTGCAGCCAACAAGTCAGAATTCTACAAAAAGAACAAGGTATGAGTCAGCATTCAAGGAGAAACAGCACATGAACTAAAACTTGACTTACCCATATAGAAGAATATCCTTCATCCTTTCTGCCATCACTGAAACTCGTACCTAGTTCTATCATGGACTGCACTCACTTGTGCACATCTGGTCTTATCCTCCTTCTGGACAGAGAATTGTGAGTTTTGCCTCATTTGCTTTGATTTTTACTTTGCTTAGTGTCTGACACCCTGTAGGTATTTATTAGGCACTTTCTGAGTTTGAATAGAATGGGGATCCAGGACACTGACACCCTGATACATTATAATTGTAGAATGCAATCAAATATTGGTCAAGCTTCTATTTGACTTATTTCTTCTTTTCATTTTTGTCTCAATTATATATGATTTGTGAATGATAGCTATAATTTATTAAACATGAGCCAGCTACCCTTAGTAAAATTATTTCATCTAATAGTTTTGCGTGATAATATATCAAAGAAAATACCTCTTTCTCTCTCACACACATACACAGTCAGATAAAGAAATTGAGGATCACAGATGGTAAGTAACCACAACAAAGTCACACAGCTGATGTGGATAGTTTCATTCGAATATTGTGAACTCCTTCTTTCTAGGTAACATGAATGAGTTGCTTGCTACATCCCAGATGTAATGAATTTTCTGGCACTTATGTGCTGGGTCACATTTATAGAGGAAACATAGGGACAGCATGTAGTATTGGATGCTTGGAGAAGATATTTCATTTCCTAGCTTCAGTGCCCACTTGATTTTTCTAATCACAATTAGGACTATGTAAGAAAATAAAGAAGAAGAAGCAGAAGTATGAACACTGCCAGGAGTTCACCTCACTGCTTATAGACCTTAATTAAACCTAATTTGTAAATCTTAATTGAATCACATGTACAGGCATTTATAAAGCAGTATAATAACACTGCTCTCCCAGTAAGACAACACAATAATACTACATACATATTCCTGGAAAATGTTCTCATGTGGGCCTCATCAAAGCATAACAGGGAAATAGATAAACAATTAATCTCATTAATTGCAATCAAAGGACAAAAAGTACAAGCCAGTTGCCTAGAGAAATTAACTTTGCCAGATTTCCTCACAAACAGATAGGGTGCTATTGAAGTGACAGTGCGAAACATGCGAACATCTGAAGAATTCAAAAACTAGCTGGAACGTCAGGAGAAGGACACAAATGGAGAAAACCAAAGTCATTTCATGCAAAAGTCAGTTCTTCCAAGATTACTCTTAAATTCATTCGTTCCTTTACTCAACAAATGAACATTGAAAACCTACACTACAAGCTGACCACTGGTCTTAGAAAAGACAAATTAACATAACTTAGATGTGCTTCTTTATCAGAGGGTAAATAACTCTGATTTAGGGACTATTTGGGGTTAGCCACTTTTATAATATTTCTTATTTTGTGTCTTTTTAAAAAATCCTCAACAATTTAAGAGTTAAGTGTACTAATAAAACTTAACAGACAAAAAATATTTGAGGTAGGTATTGATCAAGGTCACATAATTCATGAGTAAGCGGCAAGTGGCGGATTAAATAGGCCTCTGACTCCCAAGGCCATGCATATTACAAAATATACCTATAGACCACTAGCATTGGCAGACTTGTATGCGGATATTGGACTCTTGACCCCTCTTCACCTGAGCACTAGAGACTGCTTTCTTAAGAAAACACCTCTCAGCCTTGATTAAGTGTTCTGACTGGAATTCTGGCACTACCAGACAACAACTCTTACTCCAGGTGCCATGTGTATCTCTCTTCTTCTCAGTGTCTCTTTCATCTGAATGCCACAAGATAGTTACTGTCTCCATTCATGCTGACACTTCCCTTTGAGCCGTTTTGGTTTACCCAGTATCCTTTTTCTTTCTCTTTCCTTTTCTTTTCTTTGCTTTTCTTTCTTTTCCTCTTTCTCTGTTTCTTTCTTTTCTTTTCCTTCCTTCCTTCCTTCCTTCCTTCCTTCCTTCCTTCCTTCCTTCCTTCCTTCCTTCCTTCCTTGCTTCTTTCCTTCCTTCTTGCTTTCTTGCTTTCTTTCTTTCTTTTTCTTTCTTTCTTTCTCTCTCTCTCTCTCATCTTGGAAGCACACTATTGTGTATGCTGGGTGGGTTTTTTCACATTAATATTATAACATGAGCATGTTCCCATCTTTATAAGCATAATTCAAACTGTTAGTAAATTTACTGAACTGTATCTTACTTTCAGTTTGCTTTCAGTTTTCCTGCATTATAAATAATATCACAATGAGTAGTTTTTACTGAAGGCTTTTCTCTATTTTGAAATATTTATTTATATGGAGTCATAGGACCAAGATACATGCTTCTAAATTGTGCTCCAAGACAGACTGAAATGATTTTCCTCTCATATCATTTCCCAATTTTCATTGATACCCAGAATTTAAATTTTTAAATGAAAAAGAACAAAACAGTTTCTGGAATTGACCAGACTTAAAAAAAAAAAAAAAAAACACAAAACCAAAACCAAAAAACCCTACCATTTTCTTTGATTTTTGTTAGCCATTTTCTATCCTTTTCTGATGAATTGCATATTTATGATACATATACAGAGAGCAATGTTGAAGAATAATGCAATAGTATTGTGGCTCCAAAACCAAATGGATCCTGACTAAATCCTACGTTACTTCCACACTTCACATGTTTAGACTGACTGCTTCCAAGCCTAAAACAGCAGTTTTTCTTTTCCACTAAAAAAAACATGATATGACTAATTTCTGCCAAGGGTTTTTGTATTTCCATTTCATGTCCGTTTATACATTAAGTCTTATGTTTTAGTATTTTGCCTTAGTGAAGAAAGGCATGATTAACAAATGAAAAATGGTAAATCATCTTCTATCTAAGAAGCATTTTTTTATTGTACTTTAGGTTCTGGGGTACAGGTGCAGATCATGCAGGATTGTTGCATAGGTACACACATGGCAAGGTGGTTTGCTGTTCTATCCCCTTATCACCTATATCTGGCATTTCTTCCCATGTTTGCATTCTTAAGAAAGCACCTCTCAGCCTCGATTAAGTGTCCTAATTGGAATGCTGGCAGTAAAAGACCTCAACTCTTGCTCTAGGTGCCATGTAGATCTCTCTTTTTCTCAATGACTCTTGAAAGTCACTTTCAGTTATCTGAAAGCCACAAGATAATTACTATCTTCCTCATTCTTTTTTTTATTATTGTACTTTAGATTCTGGGGTACATGTGCAGATCAGGCAGGATTGTTGCACAGGTACATACATGGCAGTGAGGTTCACTGCCTCCGTCCCACCATCACCTACATCTGGCATTTCTCCTTACGTTATCCCTCCCCAACCCCTCCACCCACCCCGTCTTCCTCATTCTGTTGACACTTCCCTTTGAGCCCTTCTGTTCTACCCAGTATCCTTCTTCTAACAGTTGTTTCAGAATCTTGAAGCTGGAGCATGACTTGCCCCATTTAGAGTCTGCTATGATTTGGATCTTGCCTGCATCTCCAATCTTCAGCTCCAGAACTATTCCTCACATGCCACTTCAAAGGTGCATCTGTCTCTGTCCATGCCATTTCCTATGCTTTGCATGACCTTCTCTCACGTCAGGGGACTCCCAACTTATTATTCAATATTAGGTTCAGGTGACACCTCTACGATTCTTTTTTTAATCTTTTTTTTTTTTTGGCTAAAAATAGAAAACCTGTCAGGTTTGCACTTAGTCCTGTTATCCAATAATAAAGTACAGTTTCTGTTTTGTATGTTTGTGTTTTCACCATATGGCCAGTGTCTCAATAGAAAGATTCATTGTTTTTATCCTGGCATCTGCAGCATAGGGCATGAGAAACCATTTCTACCTAAAGTATGAATAAAACGTAAAGGGTCTGTCACACTCCACCTGCAATTGATGCAGCTATTTCTCCAGTGCCCACACTTGCCTGAAACAGTAGAGACAGAGGCCAGACCTTCCTGATCATAAACAGAGAACATGACAGAGGCGTCGCTCAGCACATAAGTTCATGTGACACACATTGATAGTCTTCTACAAAACAAAAATAAAAACGAAAAAGAGAAGGCTGTTTACACAGGATGTCCTCACACCCTTCAGGTGACAAAATGCTCACTTTCTCTCTGTATGTCACAACTCTGATCAGAGGTCACAAGGCCTGATATCAACTTCACTTTCATCTACCGCAGTGCATTTGCAGCCTTCTAAATGATCACTCATGCTGAGTCATGCCTCCCTTCAATCTATTTTCCTAAGAGTTCTTCAAAGAGTCTCAGAGGCAAACAAGCAGGCAAACAAATAGACACAAACAACATTTAATCATATTACTTCCACAGATGAAATAATCTAATGTCATCTTGGTTAATGCCATAAATGTTTTATATGCCTTGTAAAGCTTTTCATAGTGCAGCTGCTGCTGACCTCCCAAACCTTCCTCCATCCTCTTTATCAACATTGCACATTCTAGCCAGACATTAGTGTGTTGTGTTATCTAAGCAATAAGTCATCTGTAGCATTAGCCTTTTAAAAAACATTTATAGACTTTATTGTATGATCCATTTTTTTGATTTATAAAAAAAATTAAGCAGAAAGCACAGTTCTCTTACTTTCCTTCTCCTGACACTCTGATCCCCCTTGAATAGCTTCTATTATTGATATTTTACATTTGTGTAGTACATTACAACTGACGACCTGGCATTGATACACTATTGTTAACTGAAATCATAGTTTGTCTTAAAGTTCACTCTCTGTGTTTATCATTCTATGAATTGTTCTCTTCTCATAGGTTGCTCCATTTGTGCAGAAGGCACTGGTGCCTGTTATTTGGCTCGGTCATCCTTCAGGTTTCAACTTTGATGTCACTACTTCCAGAAAGCCTTCCTGGATACCTAATACTGCTCCCGGGTCACATGGCTCACGAGTAAAGGTTTAGTCCTATTTTAAATGGGTGCTCTATCTATGTGCTCCAGATATGTTCTCAAATTACCTTTATTTCAGCACTTACTTCCTCGTATGTTAATACCATGCTTACTTAGCTGCTATGGTCTTAAGGGCAGGGGATGTATCTTGCTGATTCTTGTATTTCCAAGTAGCTACCAGGATAACTGGCAAATAAGACATAACCAATGCATTTTGTTTTGTTGACTAGGTAAATGTGATCTTTCATTTAGGACATGCTTAGAGTCCTTAAACAAGTGGAATTACATTTTGTCACTGAGATTTCTATCAAAACGTTTCCTAAATAAGGACAGAGTTAAAATCTCCAGCTAACGTATCTACAGAATGACCCATGCCCTACCTACCTAACTGCCACCTGATCTCAGGGTTACTAATAGCTGTACCCAGGTTAAAAAAACAACAATTTTTGAAGTAAACCTTCTTTACAAGGGAAACCGTTATTTTCCTTTACCTTACTTGATTGTTGTGAGGTGAGTATCAGAGGAACAAAGTATGGACTGTAAAATGCCTCAACAAATGACAATGCATAGAGATATCTTACATATTCCCTTCCAACTCTCCTTTGGAAGGAACAGAAGCCAACTTGTGTAGGCATTCTCACCTCTATTTACCCTTGGGCTATGTAGCTATGTATGACCCATTGCTTGGCAGGAAACAGTAAGAGAGGCCAATCATATCTTTTCTCTAGTTACTTTAAAACATATTTTTACATCTTTTGCCATTTTCAGTGATCTGAGAGTACAAAATTGAAGATGCCTCTGGATTATGAAACTTATTCTTGAGATGTGAAATGTAATTATCCTAAAATTAATTACTATTAAAGAGAGAATATATTAGACTTCAAAACATTAACTTATTATCCTGGAGTGCATTACCTTTGTTCTAAATTTTTGAAACTATTTTATCTTAAATGAATAAATAAAGACAGATGCCTTGAATATATTTGTAGAGGAGGCAAATGTGAAAATGCAACAGAAGGTTTAGCTGAGCACATGCAAAGGAAATCTGTGTGTAAATCCAACTGGGACGAGAGAGAAAAGGCGCAAAGTAGAGAACAGACCTGCAGATGGCAAGAAAAGAATAAAGCAACAGGTATGCCAAGCAAAAGGATTATATGCCTGAGATAGTATCCAACATATAATTATCAAATTAATGAATGAACCAAAGTAGTTCAGCTAGTTCAACAAGCTCCCATATTTAATTTTTATCATGCATTCAACACTTACTTTGAGCCATCAATAAGCTAGGCCTCAGCATGCACTATTTCTTTATTTTTTGTGTTATTATCCTCAATTTAGTGACAAAGAAATTGTTACTTACAACTGTTAACTAATCTTTTGAATGTATATACCAAGTAAGTCAAATACTCAGGAAGCCAGTCCCACCTGTCTGATTCTCGTCCATGTTCCTGACCACAGCTTTGGAGCCTCTGATAGTAATATTTTCTATGATGGAATACTAGTTCGAAGTATTCAGAGTTACTAACTTTAAACCAAGACACAAAAAGGCCAACACTGTGGGATTATTGTCCAATCTATATTCCGTGTCTCTCTCTCTCTTTTTTTTTTTTTTTTTTTTCCAAGATGGCCAGATAATCAGTATTTCTATTGTCACCCTTGGGTACTTGGGACCACTTCTTACTGTGACCTTGTATTCTGAACCAGGCATCAGTAAACATTTTGCAGGGAGTCACATAGTAAATATTTCGGCTTTGGAGGCCATACAGTCTTGCCTCAAACCTACTTATCTCCTCACTAACGCTGCCATACAGAATACGTAAATGAATGAAAGTGACTGGGTGCCACTATAAACTGATATGTAGAGAGAGATAGGCAGTAGGCTGAATTTGGTCAGAGCAGTGAAATGTCACATTCTACCCATTTCTTTCAAGGGAGTTTTGTTCCACTTATTTTAGCCACAGCCCAAAGCCACCACAGAATGCTATTTATATGTATCTGTATTATTTATGGTTAGTAACAGATTTTCAGAAAATACTTTAATCTTTCTATTTCTGGTATTTTGTTTCAGTAAGAGAAAAAAGTACTTGTCCTAAATCATGAAATTGATTTCAGAATCTACTGATGGAGTATAATTCATAGATTGAAAATTACAAAATATTCTGAAGATAAAAAAATAAGAATTGACTTCTAGAAAATCTTTGTGGAAGATCCTAAGTTATATAAAGAAACAGAACAAGTAAAAGCGGGCAGAATTTTGGATCTGGATGTGTCATTGTAATTTCTAACACATTGCTTTTTCTTTACATAATTGACTGAAAAAATTAAAACATCTTTCTTTTTCAAGGTAAGATATTATATTATGGTTCAAATAAAATTATCTTTTCTGGTAGAGTTATAGGCTTCAATACTGTTAGGCAGATAGCTCTTATTAAAAAAACCATCCTAGGATCTATAAATCTGATTTTTTCATTCAAAATATATATGTGCAGTTTGCTCTGTGTCTTGAGTCTTCTGATTCTAAAAATCACTCACTTTTTTACCTCAAACAACACTTCCCATTTGAAAATTACCAGCAGGGAATGAGATATTCATTCTCAGTACATCAGCCTTCCATGGGGAATACCACATTAAGCAAATTAAAATATGGTTGCCAACTTCACTTTTAATTTTAGGTAAATCACAAACAATAGTATATTATAAGTATTTTCTTTGAAATGTCTGTCCTGTATTTATAATAAAAATCCATTGTTTAGCTAAATTTAAATTAAATTGGACATCTCCATTTTGCCTGAAAAGCCTATTCATAAAGCAATTCTGCAGAGGAAGATAAAAGTGAGATACGTTGAAATGTACAGGAAGATTTTCAATATTCCCTGAAGGAAAAACGAAACTCTCCCATGGTGCCATGTTGTCAAATACTCCGATACTTTTTTTAGATCTCTTTTTCAGTTTTATTGAGGTACAAGTGATGATCAAGAGGTACAACATGACTATTTAGTGTATGTATACATTGTGAAATGATTACCTAAATCGAATTAACACATCCATCACCACACATAGGTATTACTCTGTATAACCAACGTCTCCATTTTCCACATACCTCAGGTGCTGGCAGTCACCATTATATTTTCTGCTTCTATGAGTCTGATATTTTTAGAGTCCACATAAATGTGAGATTGGGCAGTATTTGTCTTTCTAAGCCAGGCTTATTTCACTTAGCATTATGTCTTCCACGTTTCTCTATGTGGTTAAAATCACAAAACTTCTCCTTTTTGAGTTTAGGTGAACTTACTGAAACAATGACCTCCTTTCTAGGAAGCCCACAAGCTGTGCATAAAAATGATGATGATTATTTTTCTTTTCCATTCTTTTGCTTTGTCCTAGATCTAACTCTACTATAAAATCTGCATGTTAAAAGTGATTTTTCTGTGGGAAGATGTTTGGGTTCAAGGTGTGGAGGGACTATGGTTTTTAAGAAGAAAATCATTAATGAAGCTGAACATTGTAGGCTGACATTAGTTGCTTGTTAGTGTCACCACATTCAGTTTAGATCTCTAGATCCTTCACGGGAAAACACTTAATATGCAACCTTCCTATTTCCTTCTCGGTCCATTAATTTGAACCATAATCTTATCCATTTCAGCATTGGGTTTTTATCATGCCCTGTCTAGATGAGCTATTCAGCCAATAAATCCATTAAATTCATTTTCCAAAACGTAAAGATTTCTCCCACGAAACACAGAATCTTGTAGCTAAGATGGACCTTATGCTGTTGAAGTTAGATATTGACAGAAACATGGATCTTATTTTTAGTTTTTCTGATGATTATTTGAATTCAGTTAAAAAAAAAAAAAAAAAAGAATGGTTTAAGGTGTTTTGCTTCTCCCAGACCTTGCGGTTTTGGGAAATTACATTCATTTCTTGCCGCTTGTCCTCCTTTGTTTGTCCATAAATTGAGTGACTTATAAACAATAAATATTTGTTTCTCACAGTTAAAGAGGCTAAGAAATGTCCAAAGTTATGGCACCAGCTGATGCCATGTCTGGTGAAGGCATGCCTCCTCATGGATAGCTGTGTTCTCACTATAACCTCACATGATGGAAGAGGTGAAGGGTCTCTCTCTGGCCACTTTTATATTTCTATTCATGAGGGCAGAGCCCTTATCTTCTCCCAAAACCCCTATGTCCTAATATCACATGGGGCATTAGGATTTTAACATATACATTTGAGAGGGAGGTCACACACCTGGAAACCACTGCACCCTTATTATATTTAAAAACAACGTCATGTTGCTTCTGGTGAATGCTTCTCAATTTGGAAGGCAGTCAAATGACCATAATCTACTTTGAGCATCAAAATAATTCCTTGGCCAATTTCTTTTTCTAATTGCCGTACATGGACTGAGATTAGAAGTCATTTTATTTGGATTTACCTAAGACCACATCATTTTTTTGTGACCTGATATTTCTATTGTTTGTGAAGCCACACAAAATACTTTTTATATCACTATCATCATTTCAATTTATCACATTTTAGAATTTTTACCTGAGTTCACTGTAAAATAAAAATGAGTCAGATTCTAATTAATGTCATTGCTAAAAATGCTGGGGAAGTAAAATTAATAACAGCTACATTTCATTGAATGCCTACTGTAACTCTATAAGCTATAAAATATCTCAGTTTTACTGATGAAGAAAATGAAGTCGTTCAGCTTATTGGTAAAAGAGCAGGGTTAGAGCTGTGTTCTGCTGGCCTCCAAAATTTGCAATGTGCTTTGCAGCAAATATTGCTGAGATTCTTTTCTGGGCCAGAGGGTGTCTGGACTTTGGTAAAGGCAATTGGCATGTTTCTTCTTACCATGGAACCCTCATTTAGTATGAAAAACATGAGCCTAACAATAAAAGACACACACATAAGTATAAATGATAGTAAGTGCAATGAAGCACATGTCCTGACTTCAGTGAAGGATGTCTGGCAAATAGGATGCTGTCTACACAGTGTCTTCGAGGGAAGCTCCTCTGAAGTTGAAGCTGATAACTGCAAGATGAAAAGGCATTTGTCATGGAAGAGCACAATGTGGGGGATTTCAGGAAGAAATGTAAATACTTTGAAGCAAGAAAGAAATAGAATTTTTGAAGGACTGAAACAGGTCATAACAAAGCTACAGTGCAGATGAGCAGGAAGAAATGGTGCAAACTGGGGATGGAGGCTAAGAAATAGAATTGAATCAGGCTGAGCTTATAGGTCACAGCCAGAGCTGCTGGGAGTGTTCTAACTCAATAGGAACTCACTGGAGAGTTTGAAGCAGAGGTGTGACGTATACTGGAATGCAGGGAAATCTCTTTGGTTTTGGATTCAAAGGTTTATTAATTTAAAAAAATAATCTGAGTTTCAATACATTTAGTAGAATCTGCTCATTAGAAAACACTTGTTCATTTCCTTGGACAGGTAATGGCCATGGGGTAAATGGAGACTAGGCAAACCACCATCCATATGAAGAAGGCAACTTATTTCACAAAGTTGTAACATTTAAGGGAGTGAGGACAACACACAATTTAAGGGCATTTCTATAAAGAAAGCTAGGTTCTATCAATTTTTGTTAGTTCGAGGAAAGATTTTAGAAGATCCAAGGATGTGACTGAATTAGCATTTTCAGAATGCAAAAGTAATTTACATGTTTATGTTTACCAAAAAATTAATAAGACTGTTAAAAGTATTAGTTTTCCCAAATACAAGTTTCTTATCCTTACATAATTTCTTTAACTATTCTAGTCCAAAGCTCATTTTCAAGCTCCCTTGTGTCTGAACCTGTGATAGGTATAGGTAAATTATCGGAACAGTGATAGGAAGAGCTGTCTGTCTAGAACCAAGGAGAAGTAACCCCCCGATTGAGTCAGAGGACTTGACACACTTAGTGTTCTCACCTGCTGTGGCTCTCAGTGGTGCTCAGGTCACTTCATCTCACAGTTTGAGCAGCCATGGTAAGGACAGAAGACAGGGAGATACTGGTAGAAGAGGGCAGCTCCCTGGCAAAGGCCCCACCTGCAAACCTGAAAACTCACAACCATAAATGGGAACAGGCATTCCTGGTTTTGCACCCAAATGTTACCTTTTGGCCCATCCATCCCCCTATCCTGTACTCATATAAAACTCAAACCTTAGGCTCCACAAGGAGATGAGAGAACTAACAGAAGAGCTGAAGAATGACAGAATGGTGTGGCAGAGAAAAGAGAGGAGCCTCTGCACGCCCAGAGCAGTTCATCTGGGCATGTTCACAGAGGAGATTGGCCACTGGATTGCCAAACTCTAGGAGAAGATCATCTTCCTACTCTATCCCCTTTCTAGCTCCCCATCTATCCTGCCAAGAGCCACCTCCACCGTTCAATAAAACCCCACATTCATCCTTCAAATCAGTGAAATCAGTGTGCAACCCAATTCTTCCTGGATGCCAGACAAGGACCTGGGTACCAAAAGACCATTGAGCTGGCTAACACTTAAGCAGTCCATGGATGGCAAGGCTAAAAATGTGCACCGTAACCAATACCCACTTGGGCTTCAGGAGCCACAGGCTCCCACCCCTGCATGCTGCCATGGGCCAGAGCCCATGGGGGCTCACCCCGGCTGCTGCACCTGCCCGTCTAAATGCTCCCCCTCTTGTAAATTGTTTGAGTGCCCATGGTGGCCAAACAGATAAGTCACACCCCGGTTGCATGTCCTGTGAGGGCGTTAGGATATTTTCCCATTTCAGCTATTGTTTTCTCAGGGCAAAGATAGGGAAGTCCAGTCCGTGACTGTTCCACCAAGGGCGAAGCTGGGTTATGGAGCTTAGTTAGTCATGCCATCCTCTCCACAGGGCAACACAGCCACAAGCCAGCATGCTCTCCACGTCTTTGAAGTAAAAGCTAAAAAGGAAGCATCCCTCAGGATGCCTAACACTTGTCTTTTCACTTAAATTATATAATTGTGTCCAAAGTTATGCCATAGTAATCTAGGTAATCTGAGAGTTGAGACTATTGTGAAAGACAATTGCTTCTTCTGACAACTTCTTCTAGTCTGAGTTTCTGAGGTCTGAGTCCGAAGGTAAAATGTGGATAGACTTGTTCATCAAAAGTTTGAAATTAAAGTGAAGAGACTGAAAGGAAAAAATATATATATATCTTGAGGGAATCTGGCAATGCAAAAGTCAACACCCAATTCAGCAAGCCAAGACCAGAAAGGGGTGGAAGCACAGCATACGGAGATGTATCCTCTGTGGGAGCCTGGGGTTTGAATTCAAGAGTAAGCATGCAAATCTGAATTCTGACTCTTATTAGATCTGTTTCCCTGGAAAGGATACTGCAGTCTCTAAGCCTCATTTTCACCCCTGTAATTAAATTTTCTGGCATCAAGTGAGTACTTAATCTTGAAATCACTCTTGAGAATATTTTATCTGTGTTTTCTTATTTAAATTTTACAACAAATCTACTTGATCATTATTACTTTATCTCAAATTTACATATGAGACCTTGGAAAACAGAGATACCAAGTTTATTACTAAAGGTCATATGGTTGCTGAGTGGTGAATTCAGTATCCAGATTCAGATCTCTGATTCCAGAGACCAGTTTCTTAACACACCTCCAGATGAATCAGTAAAAAATGGCAAATAATAAATGATAGTAGCAGTCACTGCTACTAAAAAATATTATTTGCCCATTTTTAGAATTAAATTTTGGTATTTATTAAAGTATTTTTCATGTTTTAATCATCATATTTATGTTTTCTATCACATACTTGAGTATATAAAGCATAGTTATAATAGCATTTTCTGTAAACCACAACATCTCTGCTTTCTGGGTCACATTTTCTTCATTCTTTTACTATCTAGTAACTTTTAATTGGATGTAGGGCATTGTACATTTTATTTTGTGAAACAATTTATTGCATCCTTTAAAGATTCTTGACCTTTTACTGGCAGGGAGTCAAGTTACTTGTGTATTAGTTTGATCCTTTTGAGTTTTGCTTTTGAGCTGTTTTAGGGAACATCAAAATTAGCCTTTATTCTAGAACTTTATGAGCCCCACTAAGAAGGTTATTTTGACCCTCATTAAAAGTCCTATAGATTTAACAGGGCCTCTCTTCTCTAGGTGAAAGAAATTCAAATAATTTCCAGTCTTGTGTGAACCTTGGGTTTTGTGCATCTTACAACTCACTGTATTCCATGTAAATTGTGTAATTAAGTACTAAATTACTGCTCTTTTGTAATTTTTTTTTTCTTTTGAATTTGTTCTTGTCAATTTTGGGGGGTTTTCTTTTTTTTTCTATGCAGGAACAGATTAGTGTTCAGACGAAGGCTTGAAAGTTCTTTGCAGAATCAACAGCTTTAGCTGCCCTGGTCTCCTCAAACTTCCACCTTTGACTTCAACTCAGCAAGGCGGCTAGAGTGTGTTTGGATTTTCCTTATGCACTCAAATTTGTGGATTACGTCTGGGTCCAGAAAGCAGGGGTGCTATTTGGGCCCTCCATTCTTGTTTTGCTTTCTCAGATGAGACAGTCTTGTGCTGCCTGCCATCCAATGTCACACACACACAAAAGGTTGTTCCTTTTATTTTGTCCTATTTTCTATTTGTGCTTGACAGGAGTGAAAGTCAAGCCTATTTTACTCTTTCTTAGATGGAAGCAGAAACCCATTGATATTACTACAAATTTCTCATGAAACGGTACTTGGAATATCTTTCTAGAGTGTGTTAAATTCCTTAGGCAAACGGAGGGAAAGAAGAAATAGCAGAGATACCGACCCAGTCTGGAGAGGCTAGAGTAGACAAGGAAGATTTTTTGGAAGAGGTGGGGCCTGAGCTGGTTCTCAAAAGCCAGATGAGTTTCAGATATCAACACTCCTTTAGTGCAATTAGCATGGCAAGTTCAGAGAGAGCATAAATGAATGATTGAAATTGCTTGACTTAATGAAGGCTTAATAATAACCCTAATTCAGTTTATTAAGCATCTATCACTCATAGATGAATAGCTAATGCCTTTTCTAATAAAACAGTCATAATAAAATAAAGGGAGCAGTAACATATATTATTTTTATTCTTTTAATCACATACTTTTTAAGTGGGGATACTGAATCCTTTGGAATAGCTCTACAAAATGCATTTTTTATTTTTTTAATTTCAAAATTTAATTTACTTGAAGATACATCAGGAACAATTAGGTGCTGTTTTCTTATCCTATTGATAATTAAATGAAAACAGATTCCAATTTCAACTCCACATATTATGCTCTGGAAAGCGACTCTTCTTATCATTGGCGAAAACTAACCAAATGAACTGGATTTTAATTGCCCCATCTAAAAAACACCACCACCATCACCAGCAACGACAACAACAGCACTTCTTTCTTTTGGGAGCCCTCCGATTCAGCTGCCTTCATCCATGAGTTCAGCCTAATAAAATAATAACCTTGGTCCATCAATGGATATAGAGGACCTTTCTCTAATGCCATCAATGGATATAGATAACTCCTTCTCTACTTAGAGGAGTTAAGACATAGAGGCATTTTCAAAAAGAAATGCTAAGAGAACAAAAGATGATGTTATTACAGGAAATTCAAATATTATTAATCCATTTAATTTCCTAAATAGTAGCTTTCTTATCCTACCATAACTCAGTGCCTGTGAGTCCTTGAAATGCAACACGGGTCACAGCATCCTACCTCACTATCCTGTCTTGCTTTCTTGGCAACTCTGAGACTGCCTCCACATGGCTGATACATCTCTCAGGTACTTGAAAAGGGTGCCGTAGAAGCCTGGCCATATTAGGGTCAAGACTAAAAGAGGTTAGGAAATTAATTGTACAGACTACGTGTAACACAACAGGTATTGTGCCATTTTAAAATACAGTATTCCGTTTAGTCTGTAACTAAACTCTGAGGGGCTATCTCCATGCTATTGTTGACTGGTGAGATACAGCGAATTGCCTGAAGCTCTATGATTAATTAACAGCAGAGACTGGGTGCAGTGGTGTGCACCTGTAATGCCAGCTACTCAGGAGGCTGAGGCAGGAGAGCTACTTGAACCTGGGAGGCAGAGGTTGCAGTGAGACAGGATCGTGCTGCTGCACTCCAGCCCGGGTGACAGAGCAGGGCTCAATCTCAAAAAAAAAAAAAAAAAAAAAAAAAAAAAAAAAAAAGACAGATCTAGGTTACAGTTTTACTTGATTCACAGGTACCATACACACATGCTCTGCCTAAGGTGTAGGCACTAAACCACATTTCTGCCTCAGCATCCCTCCAGCTGCTCTTCAGTTTTTGCTAGACAGAATATGCCTATTCTTCTCTCACTTATTCAGCAAACATTGATTCTGCTCCTACTACAGGTTATGTCTGAGGCTACACATCTCAAAATGTCTTGTAAATAAATTCCAGCTTCTATACTTCAAAATATCACAAACTAGTAGAAAATGCAAGAATGGAAGTAACGGGTTAGCAATTTACCCTAGTGCAGAAGAAATGTAAATATTTCAGGAGAAGAAGGTAGAAAACCTATGCAGCCTGATTCAGGTGTATTCAATGGTGGAGATAGATCTCTATGAAACTTGTTGGCAGAGTATTTTAAATAAGAAAATAATGTTTTCCAGACAAGTAGAAAGGGAGAGGGTCTCCAAACAAGACTGCTCCATCATGGAGGAAAGATAAACACTGCTAATTCAGAAACTGCTATATATTTTACAGGAAATCAATTATTACATCTGACTTACAAAGGTGAAGGTCTGCAGTGGGATGGGGGCTAAGAAAAGAAGAGGATTGGGCTGCTTTCTGTTGTGTGCTCCATCTGGAAATCTTTCTTTCTGTCTCTGCAATTTGTCCATCTGGCAAGCTTCAACTCAAGTTTCTAGGATGATGTATAAACCAATAATTCACTCATTTACTTACGTTTCTAATAAATGTTATAAATGCCTCTGTTTTTGTTTTTATCATGCAGTACAATAACTCTGTGCCTGTCCATCAGCTCCTGAAGACTGTGAGCTTGCTAGAAAAAGAAGGATTGTGCCCTACTTAGTTCTTACTTTCAGGACTTAGATTAGTGGCAGTACTAAGCAGAGGATGAGCATTTGATGACTGTTCGCTCAGTGCCCTAGTAAATGAATGCAATGAGAGAAACATAGTGATGTGCTCCAATTCTTCCTTCATACCTATAGAATTTTCATAAATACAGGCTGCTAATGTAAATAATGCAACTTTCCCTACACCCCCCCCTCACCCTATCTTCCCCTATGGTAAGTTTTTTATTTTTAAATAACATGTATCTCTTAGCGAATTTGTTTTTTACTAAATCCAATGTTGCTATTATCTCTCTGAGTTTCTAACTCCTCAAAGTCCATTTGTACTGTGTCTTTATTTACTCTGTTGCTTGCTATATGTTAGAGTTTAGTATAATTTGTGAATTGTATTAATATGCTATTTACTCTCGCTTTGAAATCTCATGTACTATACCTCTTTTCATGTAGCTTATCACCAAGAAAAAAGTAGATGTCTGCTAAATTAAATGTGCCAGTGTTATTTAATTTGGAAGGGTTATGAATATAAAGAAAGAAAAAATGATAGAAGAGGATTTAATAGATTTTGCAAAAAATAGATGCTTATAAAATGTGGTGTCTCATGAAAAAACATGCCGGAAGAAAATAGATAAAACATATGTGTATTGGAGGTGTGAAATAATTGGCAAATAGTCATTTAGAAGAGAACAGCAAAAGTGTTAATACATAATGCAGAACTTACATCTAAAAAAATAACATATATAACTTCGAAAACTAGAATATTGGAGCTGAAAGCCACTCTGGGGACTATTAAATGTTTCCTTCCATTTTTATTGATAAGGAAAGAAAGCCCAAGGGACTTTGCCAAGGGTATACTCCAAAGAGTTACAAAGAATATTCTAGAAGCCAGGTTTCATTTTCCTAATTAGCTGTTCTTTCCCAGTCTTTTACATATGAAGACCTTATGGGTTATAAATGAATGACACATAAATGTTTTTTCTTACTGTACTTTAGATTCTGGGGTACCTGTACAGATCATGCAGGATTGTTGCATAGGTTCACACATGACAATGTGGTTTGCTGCCTCCATCCCCACATAAATATTTTTGAGTTGTATGATACCCTTATTAAAATAGGGAGAATAGTTTTTATTTTCTTTATCTGACACATTAAAAATCTAAGGCTCAGGGAGGCAGTGAGTAGTGGAAGGGCAGGCTTCTAGTTAAGTGGTGAGGTCAGATCCCAAACTTTTTCTCTTATTCCAAGGTCAACATCCTTGCAAATATACCACGCTGATCCTGACATAAAATGAATATCCAATTACATTAGAAAGAAACATGACAGCAAGCTAGCCCATCTTCAATTGAAAAGTTGAAGAGACATGATGACTGCTGAGATAACAGACAAATGAATTTTAGAACTTGCCAATGGTTGCAGACTGGAGGGTGAACAAACATTAACATTGCATTCAGATAGCCCAGAATTGTAATACAGCTTTGATGTTTCTGGTCAATATTGACAGTGTTGTCAAGACTACCAGCCTAATGCCAGCCCCATGAAAACTGTAAATTGTCACTTGAGCAGGCCTACTTGTGGTAACTGTAATTGGCTGGAGCCATGAAATATGATCGAGCCATTTCCTGATATTCATCTGCATGGGAAGAATGGGTACCGGGAAGCAGGAGGGTTTGGCTTCTCAGATGTCTATGTTAGCATCAGATTCTGGGAATCAGAACAATAGGTCAATAGCATTAACACATAGATCTGAATCTCTAGAATAGCTACAGAAATAGCTGACAGAAGAGATTCTCAAAGCATAGTGGAGAAAAATTAAGATGTGGTATGTCAGCATTGATCAGAAATAGGTATTGCTTTGAAATCTTCTTCACTTTAGGTTAGATATTTGTACTATTTTATTTTCGCAGCACTTTATAAAAATATGCATTCAATGCAAATCCGACAATTAAAAAAATGTGTATACTATTCTTACAGTTATAATAGCAACTAAAACAAACATCATGTGTTTTTATATGAAGTGCTTCTATATTTGGATGTAGATTAACTCTGTTTAACCTCACTACCACACATAGTCATATTGCTAATTATACTTGTATGTATATAAGAATTTAGGCAGAAGGTTTTAAATAAGTAAATACTTGATTTGCATTAGAGAATACATGGAAATCCTTAATCAATTTCCTACGATAATTATTAGCAGTGCTACTTTGGGCTGGTCACTCAATTTTTCTGAGTCCATTTTCTTACTTTAAGTTTAATGAATAACATTTGCCTTAATATCCAGAAGGTTGTTATAGTATTTGCATAATCTGATAATATTAAAAAAGTTTAGAAAATATGAGAAAGTTTTAAAATACCCAAAAATAGGGATATACTAGGCCACAATTGAGTTAAAAGCAAGAGCAATTATCTCAAGTATTTGATATTTTGGGCGGGAAATAAAAGTAGGGATTTCCAACATACACCTTTGAAGTTGTTGGTCAATGTATGCTTTTTAGTTTGATTGGGTTTTTTTGTTTGTTTGTTTGTTTTCCAGTTTAAGCAGACTCCAGGCCAGTAACTTCAGAGGATAGAAAAGGACAGGTTGGTTTCAGGGCTCCGGTTAATGATATCCAAAAGAGAAAACTGGAGCAAAATAATATGGAGTGAAGGCAGAAAAATGCCCAGTGGTGGAACTTATGGGACAACAGGTGCCTCTGGGCCCGTGAGTACTCTGGGTACAATCAATGTATGTGAGTTCTTGCCTCATACAAGATGAGCCCTGGTGTTTATCCCAGTTACAGAGCTAAATGCCTGGGTTGGATCAGGGACTTCAAAACAGATGAACTGGGGGAGGGACAGGCTGCAGATTTACTCTGAGAAGAACTGCAACAGCCAGTTGGAGAGATAAGCCAATGTCTGAAGCAGAAAAATTAAATAATCATCACAAAGTTGTGAAAGTGGGAGAATCCAGTGGTCAAGATCAAGATGACTACAGCAGTAGCATGGTGCCTGGGAGCTGGAGCAGCAGGAGTCTGGATGAGGACGCCCATGTCTGGGGGATCTGTGCCCTGCTTTGTAAACACTGGTTGCTCAGTGCATTGGCAACGTGAAAGGTAGAAAAATATCCCATCCCAAACATGCCCACATCTTAATCACTGGAATCTGCAAATATATTACCTTATAGTACCAAAGGGACTATAAGGTAATATATTGGTGTCAGGAGGGGAGTGTGGCAATGGAAGCTGAGATTGTAGAGATGTGTCCAGGAGCCAAGGAATATGGAAAACCTCTAGAAGGTGGAAGAGGCAAAAAATAAAATTATATATATATATATAAAATATAAAAAAATATACAATATACACATATATATATACTATATACATACATATATTATATATATATATAGTCTATATATATATATATATATATATACCCACATATATATATAAAATAAAATGTAATCCTCCCCTGGAGTTTCTAGAAAGAACATAGTCTTGCCAATATGCTGATTGTCTCCCTATAAAATTCATTTTGGATATCTGACCTTCATATGAAAATTTGTATTGTCTTAAGCCATTAACTTTGTGATAATTTGTTACTACAGGTCTTGGAGAGGAAAACAGGCAGATGAGTCTATTTTAGGATTCATCCAGAGTCTAGGAAGGGCTCTTCGTGGGTATTTAGCAGATTTTAGAAACGACAAGAAAGAACTAATGGGGATGGGGATTCTAAGGACACAAGAAAATAATTTTTAGGATCACCTTGAAGAATATTTTGTCAACCTCAATCTATATTTTTAATATCCTAAATCCTTCTTTCTCTGAATAATCTCAATTATTTGAGCATATATAAACTAGCTGTTGACTTCCTAATTAATAAAACTAACTTAGATTTTGGTACCCCAAAAAATCAGAGGTTCTTTTACTTGTAAATTCAATAAAGTGGGAGTTGTCATCAAATAGAATATTTTTCAACCACAATGATTATAGTGAACAAACTTTTAAAATAGTCTATGTTATATACAGAATTCTCTTCTCTTAGCAGATTTTTTTAAAATAATGATTTAGCTGAAAATGTCATATTTGGAATTTTTATATTGCTTGTCCCATATAGTTGTAATAACAAGAGAAAAAACATTTTCCAATAATTTGTATTTATTTTTTCTCCACATGGTGTATATAGAAAGGTATATTGGGATTTTGTAGTTTTTTACCAACATTAACCATTTTAAACATTTTAAAAAGGATTCTGTTCAGTCACACACTTTTTTCCTCCTCACAAAAAGTTTTTTCCACCTACAGGAGTGATTTTCACAGGCCTGCTGACCCAAGGGGGGCTTGAGAGTGTCTCTTCCTGGAACATGAACCTTTGACCTGTGAATACACTTTCCACTTATGAGTTGACAAAGAACATGTACATATATTAAAAGCCGTGTTGGTGACCTCATTGTAATGCATGCTCTTGTACTTTGCTGGTGGAATTGCAACTTGGAACAAGATTTTCTGAAGAAGACTTTGCAGCATAGAAAGAGCTATAATAAAGTAAATGCCTTAGCCCGATAATTTGTCTCCTGATTTAATAAAAAGAAAACATTCAAAGATGTTTACAAAGTTGGTACACAAGAATGTTTACAGTAACATTAAAATTTATAAGTCTAAAAAATTTGGAATTACTCAGAAAGCCTAAAAAAAAGTGACTATTTTGTAGTAAATTATACTTTCATAAGCTAGCATAAGCCATTAAAATCATGATTTTGTGGTATTCTTTATGATATTCAGAAGCTTACAGTATGTCAAAAACTGAAATATAAAATTATCATAAGCCCTTAATTTTATTAAGAAGTACATATTTGTGGAAAGAAAAAATGTTTACGGTGGTAGTCTAGTAGAATCTAGGTTAATTTTTGTCTTGTTATTTATAATATTGCATATTTTGCAAATTAGCTACAATTAAGATGTACCAACAACCTTTAGTCATATAAGCCAGAAACTAGCACATGCCTCTTGATAACTTGTCCTCCCTCCCTCAGGCTCCATTTATTAATCAATTTCCTCATGCTTTACTTTTTAATCCATTCATTTATTTCTCCCTATATTCACTCCTAACACTCAAACCCAAGCTTGCATTATCTCTCTTCAATGTTGATGAACCTCCTATGTGATCTATCACCAAACTCTCTTGAGCTTTTTTAGTTCATTATGTACACTTTGGCCAAATGATAATAGTAAAACATAAATTGCATCATGCAAAATACTCAATTTTAAACCTCTATGAGCCTCCTCTAAAACTTGGAATAAATACAAAATGTTTGGTTCTACATATAATGCCCTAGTGATCTGAATTCTACCTACGTCTCAACTTCATTTCTGACCACTTCCCTACAGAACCTCCTAACCTCCTTATTCATCGATCACTATGTCTATTATCCTTATAGCCACAGGGCATTTGACTTCTGAGGTCCTTCCAAGAATTGAGACTTCAGCTTCAAATCATATCCTCAAACAGTTCTCGCTGGTCTTTCTCAATCATTCTGGTTCCTCTTCACTTTATAAGCTTGCACGTTGCGTCACACTTCTCCCTCATAATGAACAACACAACTCTAACCAAGTAACTTTGCATCGTGGTTTGGTAAGCCTGTTTTCTCTTCTACACTGTAAGCTCTGAAGGTAGCATGTCTGTTTTTTAATGCCTTTATCCCCAAATCTAGTTAGTGCTGTACAGAAAGAAGGTTTTTTAACATTTCTCTATTCAGTAAATGAATAAAACTTAGTAATAAAATTATTATCTAATCTACCTGAGCCATGGGAAGTCTTATGAGAAACCAAAAAACAATAAGCAACTTCATTATCCTGATAGGTCCTTGGTTCAGACACTTTTTCCATATCTATTATAAAATTTTTTTCTCAGTTGTCCCAAACAGTTTCACAAAATGTGATCTGAATCTTGGCTTTCAGTAGGTGACTCCTGCTTCATCAATTATCATAAAGTATCTCTGTATAATCTGCATCTGTACAGTCAGTATCTCTGTATACCGTGTAATCAGTATCTCTGTATAGTCAATTGTGAAGCAGAAGTCAACTTTTCAAAATACTCTACAATTTTCTGTTTATATGCAGGTGTTTTCCCTGGGTTCTTCACTCCAGTGATTACACAGAATCTCCTTGTGTTGTTTGTTGATTTCCTAAATTTATTTTTCATTTCTTTATGACAAGACCAATCTTCTCTTCCTAATTCCTTTTCATTGGTAACTCATTTTTTTACATTCACTTCTTGATCTGGCTTCTGTATTTAGTTTCTCTTACATACAGCATCCTTCGTGTTTCCCATCTTAGCACTCAAAGTATACCCTATAGATAAGTGGTGTGCAAGTTCTCCCTTTACTGGATAATACCTAAAGAATTAAGCCAAAGAACTCAGGTCCTAGTTTTTAGGATTGGGATTGTTTTTCAGGATTTACCTGGTTTACCTCTTTAATCATCCTGTTTTGATGATGACTCACTTATAGAAAGGCTGGGTCTGAACTGGTAGTGTTCCAGAATACTATTTCTAGTAATTGTTCTTTGGATTTATGCAATTGCTTATGGCACTGTGGTTTATTTGTAAATGACCCTGCTTTTATGTCTGAGATGTAACTCTTAATAGGCAGGTACTCTGTCTCATGCATTTCCATAGCCCCTGCAACACCTAGTAGGTGTCTACACACAGTAAGTATTTAATTCACATTTACTAGAAGAAATTGGAAGTTGGAACTATAGAATCTAGAAGTGACCGTGGACATACCTTTGGTTCTGTCAGTATTAGGTATGCGTCAATGAGGTAGATTGTGTGCTCAACTATTGCATTTGGAATTTCGTGTGCTAGGTTAGCTAGAAGGTGTTCATTGCATCGTTTGACAATCTCTACACTAAGTTTATAAAGTCAGTTTTCATATAACATCTCTGTTTGAAGACTCCTGGAAAATAAGATTTCTTTTCCACACTAAGAGAAATATTTATGTGAGTTAAATGACCATCCTTGCAAAACATCTCTTTAAGGGCTGGAAGAATGAGTATAATAAAAGCCAAACTCAATTTTAGTCTACCTAATATAAGTATCTCTAATTCAACAGCATGACTATTTCGTCTTAATGGCACTATCTAGTGTAGTACTGTCATTCTCGTGCCAAAAATTGATTAGATGAACTCTTTGTAAAATTTATGATGACTGGGGAAATATGGGTGAATTTAATTTCATCAGTCCAGAAAATATTATCTTCCTTCTTAATGGAGTGGAACATAAAAAGAAGAAATAGAGGGCCAAGTTAGTTGCAGTAATTAGGGAGGTGGCCAAGAAATGAGAGTTACGGTTACTTAAAATGCATTTCCATGGAAATCTGATCAAAGGAACCCTCAGTAGTATTGAGCTGATAGCAGACATACAGTTTATTAAGAGGTGAGTACAAAACAGACTACTTTTTTTTTTTCTAAAAAAATGTATTAAGGTATATCCCTAACTGTGGGTCTTATACATAATAGTTACTCAAGAAATGATTGTTGAAATGTTTATAGCTATGTGAAATATAAAACACTATGTCTGTGGTTCAGAAGCTCTTTATTGCATCTCTTATATGGTTAAATTCAGAAATGAACAGTAAAGACTGTGATGTATAAATGGTAACAGAGAGAGAGAGAGAGAGCAGAGATAAGCACAGGGAAAAATGGTGTTTATGTTTTAATTAACCAGCAACATATTCTGGTTATTGATACTGCTTATCATAATATCATTCATGTTATAGCTTATGTAAGTTACCAAAACTTGTTTGGTCTGTATAATGTTTAGTTTTCTAACAACTCTTAAGGAAGATATGGATAATATTATTATCTCAGTTATAGAGATGAAACACCTCGCTTTCAGAACAATAAAAAATTTCCCAAGGCTACCTAAGTAATACATGAACTACTTGTATTTTTTTAAACTTTGAACTACTAGAACTCATTAGTTTGTGTCAAGCATGAATAAAAAATAAACGTAAACTGTTGGGAGAAATCATAGGATGATACCTTTGCAATGTGAGAGTAGACAAATGTTTTTTAGACAGAATATGAAATGCAATAAACATAAAATAACAAGAATGAATTAGATTACATTGACATTAAAATCTCTGGCCCATCAGAAGACATTACTATAAAAATACATTGGTAGTCACAGACTGGGAGACATTATTCACAACACATATATTTGACAAAGAACTTGTTTCCAGAGTATATACAAAACTCTTAACAATTCTACAAGAAAAAGAAAAACAATTTTCTAAAAATAGAAAATGTTTGTCAAAAGTGTTTATAAATTGTCAAAATGAATGAACACTAAATATGTAAAAGATGTTTGACTTTAATAGTCATGAGGGAAATGGAAACTAAAGCCACAATAAAATATCACTGCACACTCATTAGAATGAATAAACTTAAAAAAAAAAAAATGGAAGATGATGTGTTGATAGGTGCAGCAAACCACCATGGCACACGTTTACCTATATAATAAACCTGCACATTCTGCACATGTATCCTGGAACTTATAAAATAAAATAAAATTGTAAAAACCCCACAATACAAAGAGTTGATGAGAACACAGAGGAACTGGAACTCATACATTGCTAGAGGGAATTCAAAATGGAATGTTTGGATAATATCTTGGCACTATCTTTTAAACATACCCCAACCATGTAACCAATCAATTACATTCCTAGGTGTTTTACATAAGGTAAATAAAAATATATGTCTGTGCAACAAATTGTACATTTATCTATAGTAACCCAAACCTGGAAACCTCACATGTTCACTAAGAGGTTGTACAGAAAAGATAGGATATGCTCATAGGATACAATATTATTTGTCAAAACAAGGAGATGGGCTACTGATACACACAGCACGAATGAATCTCAAAAACATTACTTTGAGGGAAATAAACTACCCGCAATATTTGAATACAAATAGTATACCATTTGATTCCACTTATATGAAGATCTAGAAAATTCACATATAATATCTAGTGAGAGAGAGCAGATTGGCTTGGAGGCTAGGTAAAGTGGAAGTTGGAAATGGGTAGAAGGTAACTCTACCAAGTAATAAAAATATTCGATATTTTGATAATGGTGACAGCTATCCAGGTGTACTCATTAGTAAAAACTCACTAACATGTGCATTTTAAATGTGTGTGTTTTGTCGTATATAAATTATACATCAATAACTTTGAGTTACACAAATGCACTGCACTATGCTATTCGGTTTTCCACAGAATAGATCTGTGAATTGTGTTTTATCTTATGTTTACCCTCACTCTGTCACCCAGGCCGGAGCGCCGTGGCATGATCTTACCTCACTGCAACCTCCATCCCTTGGTTCAAGCAATTCTCCTGCTTCAGCCTCCTGAGTAGCTGGGATTACAGTGGCCTGCAACCACGCCCGGCTAATTTTTGTATTTTTATTAGAGACAGGGTTTCAACATGTTGGTCAGGCTGATCTGGAACCCCTGACCTCAGGTGATCCACCTACCTCAGCCTCCTAAAGAGCTGGAATTATAGATGTGAGCCACTGGGTCCAGCCCATGAATCATATTTTAGATCTTGTTTGACTTGTCTGTTATTCCATAAGAAATTACCTCAAAATTTAGTGTCTTAAAACATTAAGCATTGATAATATCACACATCTGACATCTCTGGGTCAAAAATCTGGTAGCATGTTAGCTGGGTGGTTTGATCTTGAGGTGTCAAGTGATTGGCCAGGGCTGCAGTCAACTGAGGACTTCTGTGAGCAAAGGAGACACTTTCTAAGCAATACATGAACATGCCTGGAAATGGGTGCTGGTCATTTACGGAGACTCCAGTATCTTGCGTAAGGACCAGGCCATACAGATGCATTAGCATTTTTATGACATGGTAGCTGGTTCTGCCAGAGCAAGCAATTCAAGAGACATGAAGGTGGAAGACACATCTTTCGGGTCTTAGAGTTACAAGTCACAGTGGCACTTTCCTCCATATGCTGTTGGTCATGCAGGTCAGCCCTCTCCACTCAGGGAGAGCTGCACAAAGATCTGGGTACCAAGAAGCTACACACATGGGAGCATTTTGGAGACTGATGACCAAAGATCTCTGTTCAAAAAGGTCAATACGTTAAGCATATAATTTTTAATCAATAATTTAATTAATTCCATGTAATTTATTTATATTAATTCAGTATCTAACAGCTTTCTATTTCATTTTTCACTGTACTGTTCCATGGACAATTTCAATGGGGCTGTCATCAAATGGGTCATTTGTTTTTAGTGTATATAATTTTATGGTGATTGATAGACACTAAATCAGATGAAGTTGGATTTATTACATATTCAAAGGGGGATTACAGGCAAGACAGAAAAGATAATCAGAGAAGTTAGTCCTGCTAACAAGCTCACAGGTAACCAGTAGTCAATCAGAGACTTAAGTTCAGATATTCAGACTTCAGGGATATTTCCATAAGGATATCAAGTCAGTTCAAGATTTACAAATGTGAGGACTGTGGGAAGCCCCTCTCAAGTGAGGCAGAAGACAGCAGTTGCTTCCCTTTAGAAGGCCATGTGTTCTGTGAGAAGTGCCTTGCTGCTGGACCCAAGACCCAGGCGAGGAAGGGTCCTCTTCAGACTGTAGTCCATGCCTCATCTTGAACCACACACACTTAGATCACCCACTCCCACATCTGTTATTCCATTCCCAACCCCACCTCAGCACCCCTAATTCTCTGATTCAGGGCCCCGCCATGGCCTAGGGATGCAGAGTCCCATCCCCAGGGACTGGTCCGCACTCATGCTACAGAGATCGCCCGTGGTCTACCAGGCACCCCGCCTGAGAGGGACACCAGGGTGCAGAGTTCCATCCCCAGGGGCTGGTCCTCACTCATGCTACAGAGATCACCCATGGTACACCAGGCACCCTGCCTGAGAGGGGCACCAGGGTTAGTGCTGCTGCCTTGGCTTCCGCACTAATGCCTCACTGGCCCCTGAGTAGCCTTTGTACTCTGCCTGCTGAGGGCCAGGAGACACCCGGACCCTCCAGGACTTTCCCACCCTCCCTTTTGCTTCCAGGTTGTGGCTACAGCTACAAATAACAAAACCTTGTTTTCCAGGGAAAAATAAAAATTAAAGATTATTGCTGTTATTATTTTTTGATACTTTAATCATTTCACTCATATATTCCATACCGTATTCTAGCATGACTTGTTGCTCTGCATTTGTACTAAAGACATCCCTCAGTGCCCATCTTTGAAATTTACAAAAGAACAACTTTTATACAACACAAATTTAGAGTGTTTTGTTTTGTTTTTGAGGTGGAGTCTTGCTCTGTCACTCAGACTTGAGTAGTGCAGTGGCTCGATCTTGGCTCACTGCAACATCTGCCTTCCAGGTTCAAGCAATTCTCCTGCCTCAGCCTCCCAAGCAGCTGGGACTACAGGTATGTGCCACCACGCCCAGCTAATTTTTGCAGCTTTAGTATAGATGGGATTTCACCATGTTGGCCAGGCTGCTCTCAAACTCCTGACATCGTGATCCACCCGACTTAGCCTCCCAAAGTGTTGGGATTACAGGCATGAGCCACTGCGCCCAGATTTTTGTATTATAGCAAACATCACTCCTTGTTATGTTTTAGTTTTAGTTTTAGTTTTAGTTTTCATCTTTAATCCTTGCTACCTAGGGTTTTTTTTTTTTCTAATAGCATATATTAGAGCCAATAGGTTTATTTTTAATTTAACTGTCTGCACATAGAAAATGTACTTAGCTGAATTTGACATGGTTATATGAATTAGCATCAGTTTAATTCAGGTATTTAAAAATTTATATAGCATTTACTGTGTGCCAGTTTATTCTTTGAGAATGCAACATTGAGCATAAAAAAGGGTCACTTGCTTTTGTTTTTTCCTTCCTTCCTTCCTTCCTTCCTTCCTTCCTTCCTTCCTTCCT